>NC_090278.1:29312675-29612675 GCF_040414725.1 Anabrus simplex
AACTACCACCGGACTGAGCCAGGACCGAATCTTCCACGTTGCGGTAAGAAAGCCAGCGCCACTCAGTTCGACATAAAAAACATTGTATGTAATGAGGATATAGGCTACTCCCCCTATCTTAGACCTGAATTGACCTATCTTTCAGTAGAGGGGACCCTGATTAACCGAATTTAAAGTAAGATCCAAGCAACCGAATTGAGATTTGTGAGAAGAATGCAGGGAATAATAAGGCAAGATAGAACACGAATTGAGGAAATAAGGAGAAAGGTGAGAGTTTGTAAACATCTAGAAGAGATTGTGATAGGAGGGGAGAAAGTTCCTAAGAGAATATTTATAGATAAAGTAACTGTGAAAAGACGAAGGTGACAGTCTAGAATGCGATGGAGAAGAACTGCAATAGACAGCCTTGAATATAGAGGATTCAGTAGAAATACAGTTCTAGAAGAGGTGTGGTGGAAAGATCGAACAAGGTGGAGGACTTCACTATCCGCAGAAAATCTGGAAATACGAATGGATGGGGACGAAGAGGAAGATTACTGTTATTAACATTAGTTGTTAGTAGGACAATTTAGAACTATAAGGGTTCTTAGAGACGTTATTCATTATTTTGCTGTCGGCTTCTTTTATCCCTTCGGTTCAAGTTCCTCCGATCGCTTTTTTCGATTCCTTCTTTTGGCCAACCCACATTCTGAGAACTTTTGATCCAAATATCCCACGGTTTTCGATATCTACTTGTGCGTTAAGTGAAAACCTACGGTCTATTTTATTATTTCTTAGTGTCTGGTATAGATTTACTTTTTAAATAATTAGATTATTTGATTTTTGAATGTGCCATAATTCTTTCAAAATCCTGCCAACACAAGCCCTGAGTAACGCTGGCACATCAAAACAAGGAAAAGTCTACGTTGTTGTAGAACTTCATGGTAATTTCTTCTCCGAATTTCTTTCTCTTTCCTATGAAATCTCTTATGTGACTCGTACCGTCAAATGTGTTTTCCCTCGTTGCCGATAAAATGCTATATATCTTAAAATACGAAGTGGACAGTCGCAGACCGCGGAGAACAATAACCCCTATGCAAACTAGATATACGACATCTCTCCCCCATGCTTCATGCAAGCACCCTGGACATTTACATAGACCCTTTCTTAAGCAGATTGGCACATACTGTAGCTATCCCATATCTAAGATTCTTTCCCTCCATATTTTATATCATTTTACAACAATTATATGCCATTTCGTATACTTCGTTGGTAACTCAGTTTTTAAGGTTTGGAACTCTCCCTATTTCTCCTAAGATTACAGTCTAGTAATTCCGTGGTTTTAATCAACACCATTTTAATTAATACACATAATATTAAATTTTGTTTTGTATTTTGAGGATGAATGTTCTCCATCTGAGACTTTCAAACGATTTTTAAGTCGGACAATCGACGATCATCAACTCTTAAATATCTCTTGAATGAAAGTGTGACTCCTTTAATTGGTCAATCATACTTTTTATTGCTATTTGATTTACGTCGCACCGACACAGATTGGTCTTATGGCGACGATGGGATAGGAAACGCCTAGGAATGCGAAGGAATCGGACGTGGCCTTAATTAAGGTACAGCCTGTTGTGAAAATGGTAAACCATGGAAAACCATTTTCAGGGTTGCCGGCAGTGGGGGTCAACCATATTAAGAGAATGACAGAAACTACAAAATCAAGGGCAGTAGCGGAAACATTTCAAGATGGAAGGAAACTCCTAGCAGTTCAATTGAAAAAAGAGAACGAAAGTGGATGAGAATATGGATTAACTGGATAAAGATAGTGAAGAATGTATTAGTGGGGCAGAACTAGATAGCTGGTGAGCGCCAGATTTGATCATTAGAGACCGAATTTTCAGTTTGTAATAGGTAAGAATGCAATGTCATTTATATGCTTAGAAAATATCGCGATTCCCTGTCAATGGATGCGTTGTGAGCTTAGCATAAACGTACGGGATGGTTCATGCTTCACATAAACGTACTCACACTTTGATGACGAATTTATATTCATACTATTTAAACATGGGTACCTCTCGTTTTAAATCATCATCTTTATTTAATGATGCAAATCTTCCCTTCAACTTGCTTCTAATTCAAGTAGCTCTTCAACCCGGAATGGTATTACTTATCTTCTCTAAATTATTTATTGAATGTTATTTCTAATATTCCTTCGGGATCATTTTTCGGATTTCTTCTATATATTTTTGTATTCTGTTATTATTCTCAGTAGTAATTCAATTATTATTTTTCCAGCGCTATTTTTCGGCTTCCGCCTCAAAAATATTCCATCCCTCTACATAATGCTAGCAGCAGACTCGCTAGCCTGCATTCAACCATCAACGGTCAACCACCCGCCAGCGCAACTTGGGCTATCGCTGCAGCTTTAAACCACGTCTACATGTCAAGAAGCAGCTAGCATAAACTTCAGTCACCACCTGTTCAACGCAGAAACATATCAGATGGCAGTTTGGACTCTGCATACCTCTGCCTTCCTTCGTATTCCATTGTAAAGTAATTTCTCATAGCTCTTGTTTTAGAAAATTTTGCTCATGACTGGTTCGTCTAGCCGCCGGTGAATATCTGTTCACCAGTTTTTTTATGCCGGTCATCGAAATTTTATGGCTGAAGGCTTTAAAAGCTACTATCTGGTTTTTAACAGTTTTATTGGACTTTTTCTCCCTGGAGGAGGGCTACAAATCTTTTCTCTTCAAGATCGTACAATCTAGTTAAATAGTCTTTTTAAACTTTTGTCAATCAATTTTCTTTTCCGTATTTAAATTTAACGTTTCCTTGTAATTTTTAGTCAGGCTAAGTGGCTCAGACGGTTAAACGCTGGCCTTCTGACCCCAACTTGGCAGGTTTGATCCTGGCTCAGTAAATGAACTCATGCGGGACAAAATTCTGGAACCTTGGCATCTCCGAAAACCGTTTAAGTAGTTAGTGGGGCGTAAAGCTAATAACATTATTATTATTTGTAATTTTTAATTCACTTTATTATTTTCTTATCAAAACTTTTGTGACTTAAATTATGGTTTGACATTAGTCAGCTTAAAATGTAGTTTATGGATTTCTTTCGGCTTATGTTGAACTTTTCTAGTTTCAATAAAACATCAGACTTATTTACATTTCACATTTAACGTGCAGTACCCGTGGCTGTTTAGTTCAAGGCCACGCACTTAACTCGGTTTAAAGATTGTAAATTTTTGCTTCTTTTAATGTGATTATTTATTCTTATTTATTCTTAATATTGGTAAAATACATTGTGTAACTGCTGTTCCTTACAACCCACACAGCTAATTGTTAACCCCTACATTTTATGCAATTCTTTCTACACCATCGTAGAGCGGTCTGCATAACGCTTCAATAAGTTTGCATTTTAATGTATTAGAGCCTAAATATCCGGACTCTAAAGATGATGATCATGATGATGATAATAATGATGATGATGAGGATGCTGATGATAAATTGAAGGCTGTACAACACTTAACAATCAAAATATTGCCTGAAGGTAGCAAAGGCCTTGCATATTCCTCAGTGTCTAGTTTGGAAGACAAGATTCTATCCAGGGAAGTTAGCAGATACATGGATGCCATGTAGACTCAGTGAAAACTCTGAAGTCACTATTTTACGCTCACAAGTTCAGAGCTTAGTGAGGATGGGGGGAAAGCTATATGCAGTGTAATATGTGTACACAGGTTGAGTAACATTTTCAAAATATGCGTTTTGTAACCGGCGTGTAATAATCTACAGTAAGTCATATAAAGTGTGTACCTGTATTTAGATTAAAATCGTTTTAATTGTACGAATTACTCCTAACCAGCGTTTTCTGACCTCTGTTTGCGTCCTGTCCTCTTTTTTATTCTCCACTACGCTAAGTAGGCTATTCATCCAGTTACAGTAAAGAGCCCTTCCCCATTCAGTTTAGTAGACAGGGATGGGTGGGAAAAAGTCCAGCCTCATGTAGCAGTGGCAGCAACATATCTTGTGTGGCTGTGTGGGGGTGTTTGTTTAAAAGGATCTGGGCAGCTACCGAAGCAACAAACCCACTTCACTGTGTGTGTGTGTTTAAAGGCTGAGTGTAGGGAAACTAATGTGCAATTTATGTCACGACGTTTGGACGCGTAAAAATTCCGACAGCCTCGCTTGTGGTATGCCCTTTCTTCTTTCCCTCTTGCTCTTGTTCACAAAGGAATTTTTATATCTCTGCTCCACCCCTTACGCATTTTTCTGGGTTTCTCTCTTCTTTTCATGCGTATGTGTCTGACTTTTCTGTTTGGTTTCAAAATAAGAGAGAGTGAAAAGTGGAAATAAAAGTTATTTTTGAATGTTAATAGCCAGTGTTATTTTCTGAACAGAAGATCTACGAGTGATTGCCACTCTTATTTTGATGGTACAGCTGAATATTGTGACCAACATAGTTCTCAGAACAGTAGAAAAGAAAATAGAGGAGAATATGGGAGATGGCCAGTTTGGTTTTAGAAAGGGACTAGGAACCAGAGATGGATGATCGAAGAAAGAATGTTAGAATTGAACGGGTGAAAGTATATTACATGTTTCACTGATTGGGAAAAAGCGTTTGACAGAGTGAACTGGTGTATTCTGATGAGGATTATGAAAGTTATTGTTGTAGATTGGAGAGACAGAGTAATGATAAAGGAGTTGAATAGGAATCATACAGTGATGGTTAGAGTAGATGAATATGAAACAGAAGAAGTGGGTTTAGGAAGAGGAGTGAAACAGGGATGTTGTATGTCACCGGCTCTGTTCAATATATATGCCAAAAAACTATTAAAGAAGGCCCCTAAAAAGCGAGAGGCATTTTAGTGGGTGGAGAACCAATAAAGACCATAAAATACGCAGATAAAGTGGCGGTACTAGCGTAAACAGAAAAAGACCTGCAAGTCATGTTAGAAAATATTGGGAGAGTGGGCAAAGCGTTCGGAATGAACATCAGCATTGCGAAGACTAAGGGGATGAGAAAAGGAAAGGAGGAGATTGCTGTTAATATAACACTATAGGGAAAGAAATTGGAACAAGTAAAGTCATTCAGATATTTCGGAAGTTTGTTAACATGGACTGGAAGCTGTACGGAAGATATGAGAATCAAAATATGTATTAGAAAAGAAGCTTTCGGAAAGTTGAGGGGACTTTTGACATCTGAGGCAATCTCTATTGATTTAAGAAAGTGGTTCGCATAGTGTTATGTGTGGAGTGTAGTGTCATATGGAGTTGAAACACAGACATTAAGAAAGAATGAAACAAAATATTTCGAAAGTTTTGAAATATAATTGTGAAAAGGAATGTAAAAAGTGACAAATGATAAAGTGCTAAGAAAAGTAGGAGAGAAGAGACATCGGATGAAAAGGGTAAGGAAGTGGAAGATATGCTGGTTGGGTCACATATTACGGAGAAATTGTCTTCAACAGAGGGTGATGGAGGGAAAAATATATGGAGGGTAAGGAAGAGGAAGAAGGAGGTTAGGAATGTTTACAGATTTCAAACAAGAGAGAAGCTATGAAGTACTGAAGCAAGATGCTCAGGACAGAGATTCATGAAGGATGTCGAGTTGATACGTGTCATAACACAGATTCACAGAAGGAGAGAAGGAAGAAACAGAAGATTTTGACAAGCCAAAATTCGTTTATCTATATTCTTATTTGTAATATTTCATCTGTGTATACTTGGAAAATGTAACAAATCCCAACGAATACTAGTATGTTATACAGTGAAGGCTGCATGAAAAATTTTAAATTCGTTCATAAAATACTCCAACTCTTACATCTTGTTTTAGGGCTTACATGACGAGGGAGTGTGTTCATATCCACAATTCTATCGTTTCCGCGTACATGAGAAAATGTAGGAATGTTACGTGAGAGTGTCTGTTATAGAGAGCATGAGTGTAGAAATTCAATAAATTGTCTTTGCGATGAAAAAACACAACACTGAAGGAATGAAACAAAAATGTATTTACACATTAATGTACATAAATAGGATTGCACATATTAGTTATACGCTATAATGGACGGTGGTGGGAAATGTGTGAGACATATTGTTGGGTTTAAACGAAATGGCGTGTGGCTTTTAGTGCCGGGAGTGTCCGAGGATATCTCGGCTCGCCAGGTGCAGATCTTTCCAGCGCTCTGATGAGGATGAAATGGTGATGAAGACGACACATACACCCAGCCCCCGTGCCAGCGATATTAACCAATGATGGTTAAAATTCCCGAACCTGCCGAGAATCGAACCCGGAGCCCCTGTAACCAAAGGCTAGCACGTTAACCATTCAGCCATGGAGCCGAACAAGTGTTAAGGGGAGACATGACTGATATTTGGACATTCTACAATTTACCACTAATTAGAACCTAATTTAAAACACAAGCACATGTTAATAAGATCTAGACCCACACAGAATTTGGAGTTGATTAGTTAATTTGTTACATATTAACAACCAATATTCATTTTTCACATGTTGAATGGAAAATGAATATTGGGAACAATTTTCATTACTTTTGGTATGCAATTCGCCAGGATTCTCAAAAATACTTATATATTTAAAGACATGTTATTGTATAGGCTTTTGGGCTTGTGCCGTGTCAAGAAAATAAGGTGAAATTCTTAACGTTTCGCAGAAAACGTTCCCTGCCCCTTCACTATTGTTATTTCGTCTCGGTGTTTTCCAAATTCGTACATTCGTTGTCGCCAGATGTTTCATTGCAGGCTTATGTCTATGTCTTACACCTGTCATATGTTACGCAAACACCTTATGTGAATCGCTCAGTCTGATTGTGATGGTTCGGGCAGCTTCCGCTTCGAACGCTAGCGTTGTGCTACGTCCTAGGGGCCATCTGGTGGTGATTGAACGTACATTTCCACTTCTACTTCTATTACAACGTTTCAAATTCAAAAGTGTCATTGTTTAAGAAGCCTTTCTCGTGGACAGTCGAGAATTCTTGTGAGGACGCAGAGCACAGTTTTCTGCGAAACGTTAAGAATTTCACCTTATTTTCTTGACACTGCATAAGCCCTAAAGCCTATACAATATCATGTCTATAAGTACGGGCCGTGAAAGCATTAATGGTAACTTATATATTTATTAACAACTCTGGGTTTTTCAGTCAGATATCAAGTATTAGAACTTTTTTTTCTTCAATTTTTCAACTTTGATACAGAACGTGGTGTTATTTTACGAACAAAAATATGAATGTAATATTGAACTGATAATAATAATTTCTGTGGCTATTTCTAGCCGAGTGCAGCCCTTGTAAGGCAGACCCTCCGATGTTGGTGGGCGGCATCTGACAGGTAACTGCGTGTTATTGTGATGGAGGATAGCGTAATGTGTGGTGTGTGAGTTGCAGGAATGTTAGGGCCAGCACAAACACCCAGCCCCGGGATATTGAAATTAACCAATGAAGGTTAAAATCCCCGACCCGGCGGGGAATCGAACCTGGGGCCCTCTGAACCGAAAGGCCAGTACGCTGACCATTCAGCCTACGAGTCGTATATTGAACTGATAATAAATTCAGAACTACTATTAATTCCTGTGCATACTGAAACATTATCTGAAGATTACATGTAAATCTGATAAGAACTCTGTTACAAGGAGCATACTGTGCATGGCAAAGAGCTGAAAATATTTTGAGCTTGAAAAATGCAATATTTATTTATTATTACCACTTATACAATACATGCCACGTATTACATGGTTGAAGTTTACATAATATTATATAAACTTCTCAGGGACATGTTTCGCCCCTTCTTAAGGGCATCATCATCCTGTAGGTAACCTTAAGGTCAAATGTCTGAAACCTTCTCTATCCTAGTTATCATTAGAAAAAAATAGTTGCAAGGTAGTAAAGTTTGTACCGATATAATTCCGTTCAAGTAAAATATTTAATATGATTAAGTAGTAAGAGGTAATTTGATACAGTTAAAATCTCATTTACATCTAAAAAGGCAGGTTAATGTATAACAGTAAAAATTTACTGCTAAAAATGGACAAACAGAAAACTACTCCTCCTACAACGGATGACGAAATCTACTGACTGCTCTTCGTTCCGTTGAATGAGGGATATGGTGCTCGGAATTAATAGACTACGGCACAGATCAGCCAGAGCTCCACACTCTTTAAATCAATCAATCAATCAATCAATCAATCAATCAATCAATCAATCAATCAATCAATCAATCAATCAATCAATCAATCAATCAATCAATCAATCATGATCTGCATTTAGGGCAGTGGCCCAAGTGTCAGATTCCCTATCTGTTGTTTTCCTAGCCTTTCCTTGAATGATTTCAAAGAAATAGAAGTTTTATTGAACATCTCCCTTGGTACGTTATTCCAATCCAGAACTCCCCTACATATAAATTAATATTTTCCCCAATTTTTCCTCTTGAATTCCAACTTTATCATCATATTGTGATCTTTCCTACTTTTAAAGACGCCACTCAAACTTATTCGTCTACTAATGTCATTCTGCAACACCTCTCCGCTGTCACCTCGGAACATACCACTTAGTCGAGCGGCTCGCCTTCTTTCTCCCAGTTCTTCTTAGCCCAAACTTTGCAACATTTTTTAACGCTACTCTTTTGTCGGAAACCAACCAGAACAAACCTAGCTGCTTTTCTTTGGATTTTTCCAGTTCTTGAATCAGGTAATCCTGGTGATGGTACCATACACTGGAACCATACTCTAGTTGGGGTCTTACCATAGACTTACAGTATATGCCCTATCCTTTACATCCTTACTACAACCCCTAACCACCATCATAACCATGTGCAGAGATCTGTACCCTTTATTTACAATCCCATTCATGTGATTACCCCAAAGAATATGTTTCCTTATATTAACACCTGGATACTTACAATGAGTCCCAAAGGGAACTTTCACCCCATCAACGCAGTAATTAAAACGGAGAGGAATTTTCCTATTTGTGAAACTCACAACCTGACTTTTAACCCCGTTTATCTTCATACAATTGCCCACTGTCCATCTCACAACATTATCGAGGTCATTTTGCAGTTTCTCACAACCTTGTAACTCATTTGTTACTCTGTACAGAATAACATCATCTGAAAAAAGCCTCACCTCTGATTACACTTCTTTACTCATATCATATATATAAGATAACATAAAGGTCCAATAATACTGCCTTGAGGAATTCCCATCTTAATTATTACAGGGTCAGATAAAGCTTCGCCTAGTCTAATAATTCTCTGAGTTTTATTTCTTAGAAATATAGCAACCCATTCAGTCACACGGTTTGTGTTAGAAGCACATTAAGCCGCATTACAGTACAGGAGTGCCGTGCAACATCCCCACGACTAGTGTGTATCACTGTGCTTTATCAAATGCATTAGACAGGTCAATCATGATACAGTCCACTTGACCTCCTGAATCCAAGATATCTGCTATATCTTGCTGGAATCCTACAAGTTGAGCTTCAGTGGAATAACCTTTCCTAAAACCGAACTGCCTTCTATCGAACCAGTTATTAATTTTTTCCCAAACAGGTCTAATATAACCAGAAAGAATGTTTTCCTAAAGCTTACATGCAACGCATGTCAAAATTTCTGGCCTGTAATTTTCAGCTTTATATCTATCACCCTTTCATTTATACATAAGGGCTACTATAGCAACTCTCCATTCATTAGAAATAGCTCATTCAACCAAAATAATAACCAAATAAGTACTTCAGATATGGTACTGTATCACAACCCATTGTATTATGGATGAGTACTAAGAGCAGATAGCTGCCACACAAGTGCAAATAAGGATTAGGAGGCTTCTCCATTAGAAGTGCGTAGCGATACCATGACTGACACGAAGTTGACACAAGACCACAGTTTCTCTCCGTGCGACCCGAAGGAAAGTTTTCCATGCATCATACTCTTTTTTTGGTTATTTTTATACACAGTATTGGACTAGAGAGGGACATTAAAAACTAAAGGCAAAAAGATACGGAATAATAATTCTATGGATTATATTGCATGGACCGGGCTAGTTGGCCATATGGTTAGGAGCGGGCGGCTGTAAAGTTGCATCCGGGAGCGAGCGGTTCGAACCCCATTCTCGGCAGCCCTGAAGGTGGTCTTCCATGGTTTCCCATCTTTACACCTGGCAAATGCTGGGGGATGTACCTTAATTACCGCCTCGGCCGCTTCATTCCCACTCCAAGCCCTTTCTTTTCTATCGTCGCCATGAGACCTGTCTGTGTCGGTGCGACATAAAGCAAATTTTATGATATTACATGGACTTTTGTGACTTGCCCCATTCATTCTAGTGCTCATTGCAGATGATGAAATATAATTTGCATTGTATTGTACACTGAGGTATAACCACATAAAGTTCAGTTGTGTTATTTGAGTTCCTTTCTTTGATTTACGTCGTACCAACATAGACAGGTGATATGGCGACGAAGGAATAGGAAAGAGCTAGGAGAGGTAAAGGAAGCGGCCGTGGCCTTATTTAAGGTACAGGGCCAGCATTTGCCTGGTGTGAAACAGAGAAACCACGGAAGACCATCCTCAAGACTTCCGACATTGGGGTTCGAATCCAATATTTTCTGAATGTAAGGTCGCAACTGCGCGCTCCTAACAGCACGGCCAGCTCACTCTGTTTAAATTTTCGTGCTTTCGGCTCCTTGGCTGAGTGGTCGGCGTTGAGGCCTTCGCTTCAAATGGTCCGGAATTCTGTTCTAGGTAGGTACTGGGATTTTAATCGTGTCTGGTTAATTCCTCTAACTAGGGGATTCGGTGTTTCTGTTTGTCTCAACTCATTCCTCCACATACCTACAAAACACGTCACACTAAACTCCATTAAAATTAGACGTAATGAGTTGGCGTCAGGAAGGGCATCTTGGCATAAAACAAGGCCAAATTAATATATGAGAGATATTTCGTACCCAGAACCGCACAAAGATGTAGGAAGAACTGCAGAAGAAGAAGTAATATTTCATTAAAATATAGATAAGATAGAGCCAGGCAATGTGCACGCTAAATAGTGCAGGCTTTCGTTTGGAAATTTATTGCGAGCAAACGGTGCGTCGTATCGAGGTACGGATTGCGGCGTTAGACGACCCTTTTAGTGGTCTACATTACTGTCTTAAGCGCTTTCTGCTATCCCGCATATTTATGCCATAGAAAGAGGTGAACGTTTCGATCCATGTCAAATTTCGCCCACTTTTCACAAATTGAAAAATAATTTTGCCAACTTGGCAGACAGCTACAGTCTTGAAACTTTGCAGGCAGATTGACGATGAAACGACCTATAATTTTGGTTATTTGAGGTTTTGCCGTATCCCAACGGGTTTCGCCATAAATTGCTTAAGAATCATACATTAGGCCGTAATTTCAATAGTGTTTCCACATGTACCCTCCGTTTTCCCATACTTGAAGACGTGTGACCTGCAGTTTGTGGCAGTGATGACGCCTTATCTCGCACATAACGTCATGCATGTGGGGCGGGTTACCTGACAATAGCAGCACACTCTAGTGTCACAGATTGAAGTGATTGCTGACGGCTAATTTATGGCAATTTCACCTCCTCTCACCCCTGCATCCCCTGTAAACTGGCCATGCATGGTAATTTAAGCACAGTGTTACACACTAGTCGCGGCTACTCGGGGATGATGCACAGCACTCCTCTACCGTAATGGGGGGGTATTGTGCTTCTAACACAAACCGTTTTCGTACAGTCGCAAGTAAAGACAAAAATAATTTAATTTACGTCCTCTAAAAGCAAACGTGCTCCTCACTAGTATAAAGATAATCATATCAACATGTATATGTATCCCTGTAACCTTCTGTACTTTTAAAATATAAATATACCGGGCGAGTTGGCCGTGCTGTTAGGGGCGTGCGGCTGTGACCTTGCATCTGGGAGATAGTGGGTTCGAACCCTACTGTCGGCAGCCCTGAAAATGGTTTCCCATGGTTTCCAATTTTCACACCAGGCCAATGCTGGAGATGTACGTTAATTAAGGCCACGGCCACTTCCTTCCCGCTCCTAGCCCTTTCCTATCCCTGCGTCGCTATAAGACCTATCTGTGTCGATGCGACGTAAAGCCTATATATATATATATATATATATATATATATATATATATATATATATATATATATATATATACGAGATAAGCAAGTCTGTTTTGAGCGATCTATATATAAAGGTATACAAATGAAAATAGACGTGAATTAATGAGGCACATCCCGAAATCTCAGAAATTTGGTACCGCAGAAGCTGATGACCCCAGCATCCCTAGATAAGTCGATAATTCTTAAAATTCCCCGAAGGGGGCACGTTGGGGGTCGTGAAGTTCTGGGCTCAGCATAAGAACGCAGTCGTATAATTTATAGGTTTCGTGGGCTTAAAAATTCATGAATTTCCTAATTACAAATATATATATAAGTAACAATCCACACAGCTGACATTTGAAGCTGGACATAAGTATTCGCACTCTAACAGAATCCGAGCAAATGGCTACACGGTTTAAGTCACGTAGCTATTGTGCGTGCCTTCGGGAGTTAGTAGGTTTGAACTCCACTCTCTACAATCCCGAAGATGGATTTTGATGGTGTCCAAAGTTCACACCAGGCAAATGCCGGGGATGTATTAATTAAAGCCACAGCCACTTCGTCCCCACTCCTAACCCTTCCTGTCCCATCATCGCCATGAGACTTGTCTGTCGGTGCGACGTAAAACAAATATATATTTAAAAACACAAACATAAAATTACTCTTATAGTTATTTCCTCTTCTCAATACTTCGTAGGTCTGCCTCTCCTGTGAATGGGTTGATGATTTAGAAATGGAATGTACACTCTTTCTGGTTATTTATGCTCCTGTATTACGCCATTCATTCGGACGTACTTTTCTCAGTTTCAAATTACTGGTCAAAAGCATATTAAATGTAAGACTTTTCAGGCGTTTGCTCTATTAACCAGCGTTACGTTTAGGTCTGACACTAGATTCATCAGAGTGGGACGTGTCAGACCCTACCCACTGACGCTGGGGTGTATGCAGGTAAGCTTATCAGAAGCCCTTATAAGGGGCACAGTCTGATAACTGCATACGGGAGATAAATCTCCATAATGGAATTATTGCCCGCCTAGTAATTCCGCATGGAAAATTCTGAATTCCCATGGAGATAATTAGATATTTTTCACCAATAGAGCACGTCAAAAATGTCAAAAACATATCAGATGTAAGGCTTTTCAGGCGTTTGTTCTATTAACCAGCGTTTCGTCTTAGGTCTGACAATAGACTAATACAGTATATAGCAAACAAAGTTGGACAATTTCTGCCATATACTTGGGATCGTTCTCCTGATGGAAGCAGTAATTGGCCCCGAAATTCAGTGTTTGAATAATCCACTTCGAATTACTTCACAGTACAGAGGTGTGAGTATTACTAGACTCAACACTAATCTTTTTCACAGTCACATTACCTTTTACTTGCCTGTCCATAAAAGTCTTTTTGTGCTGCAGTGGAGCTTCTTAACGTTTTACTTGTTGTGTGTTTAAAGTAAATTATAGAAGAAAAGTTATATTTTCATTCAATTACATCAGTAAAAACTGAAATGAAATGAAATGGAGTATGGCTTTTATTGCCGGGAGTGTCCAAGGACAATTTCGGCTCACCAGATACAGGTCTTTTGATTTGAACACCGTAGGCGACCTGCGCGTCTTGATGAGGATGAAATGATGAAGACGACACATACACCCAGCCCTCGTGCCAGAGAAATTAACCGATTATGGTTAAAATTCCCGAACCTGCCGGGAATCGATCCCGGGACCCCTGTAACCAAACGCCAGCACGCTAACCATTTAGCCATGGAGCCGGACAATTGCATCAGTGATGATATTATAGTAAATAGACTCCTCTATCAATATTAAATTCCAGTGTTGGGGATTTAAATTTCTCGTTTGAGTGTAATTACAGTGGATAAAATGGAATTACATGAGGTAGTTCTGTTATACTTTTCTTTACTTGAACTCTGGTAATTCACTGCGCTTTGTTCTATTTACAATCCAAACTCTTGGAAAATTATGTTGTAGGATTAGCAACAGACCAAACAGAAATAATTAATCTCAATATGTTTTTAAAATGCCATATAATGCAGTATTTAACAAATTTTACGAAGTCGGATGAACATTTGACTGAAAGGTAGGGTGTTTCATGGAACTGATTAGAAAGATAAGTGAGGACCAAAACTAAAACTAAGACAAATTAATTTTTGTCGTCTCCTTTGAGTCTAATAATTGTCACAGATCTGTACATGCAGATAACCAAATTTAGTAATATTTCCCTCAATGAAAACTAGTTCCTAGCCCCAGAAGCATCAATTTAGAGACCATAATAACCGTACCTCCATGCTTTCACAGTTCTAGTTTAGTAGTTGGCCTCGTCCATAACGAATTTCAGCCATAGTTATGAAGAATATTAATCTTTCTCCTGTCTGAGAACAACGAGCTGCTTCAGATATCTCGGTCTTACCCTATGAAGTCTGATAAGGCAGTACCGTTAATTAATTATTTCTGGGCTTACGTTGTTACTTACAATTTGCCAGGCCGGTTAAATCATTGTAGGGCAAAGGCCTTCTAGCATCCGGAAGGGCTAGCGCAGCTGAACGCACTGCGTGAGCTAGTCCCTGTGAGTTTATTCTTCCCATTGTGGTAGGTTCCAAAGTATTAACACATATTAATAATCACTAATTATTATTTGTCCATATTCCAATAATCTACGTATTTTATCATAAATTATCATTCGTCCCTATTCCAGTTACTTTAAAACTAAGAATGACTCTTTCCACTTCACGCTGTCTCTTGCTGTCCTTGACCATGAGAACCACTTTCCTGAATTCTTGAGACGAATTCTGTACTGGACGTCCTCTGTTTCGTTCTCCTATCCAGAGATACCATACTTTTTCGTTGTAAGCATTCCTATCTTGAAGCATCCTGACCACGTGTCAAACCCAATTCCTTTAACAGACCTCGCTCTGACCTATGCATCCTCCATACCACTTCTTCTTCGTAATTCTTCATTCTGCACTTTTTCAATGTGGTAAATTCCCAAAACACTTCTCTACATTTTCCGCTGACACACTTGTTTCATCTTGATCTGTCTCTTTGTCAGTATTCGTTTATAGGACGAGGAGCAACTGGTTGGATTAATTATCAAGGGAAAAGTTGGATAAATTTCCAAGTTAATTCAAAAATTCAGAAAAGGCTTGGTAATCAGCGACAGGCTAGAGCCCTAAATGAAAATTATTGGTAGATAGATAGATAGATACAGTAGATAGATAGATTCATTCATTCGTTGACAAAAATATGATGAAGGGGAAATGCCCTTTCTAGAATGGCAATGCAGAGATCTTTTTTCCTTCCCATTTTGTGATTATTTTACGGCAATATCCCTTTGTTGTCATTTACGTTGTAATATTCGTACCTCATTTTATGTCTATGTACCACATCACTGGGTCACTATATAAAGGCAAATAAGTGTTCTTCCAATGGAAATAATAATAATAATAATAATAATTGTTGTGATTATTGGGATTTGATTATTTGGACTCGGAAGACGGCGATAAATTATGTATGTAAAGGATTTATTCTTTTGTTTGTTTTGGTTTTCCTCAGTATGTGAATTTTGGAATTGTTTAATTTGTTTGAAGTCGATATGATTTTGAAATTATTTGATTGTCATGGTAATTCTGGTGCATCCTGTACCACACGCGCCACATCGGCGTGGGAGATTTCCGGTTTCGTAAAGTTGCACAAATTTCGTAATTTTTCTAGAGGCTTCCTAAATGTTCCTTGTCAGCACTATTTTTTCTGCGCTCCTATTGGAGAAAATAAAAGGAAATGTGATTGGTAGGTGAAGGAAATCATCGTACGCTCATTGGCCGTGGTAATATTTCATAATTTCCGGGGAGAAGCGTTGTCGCTGGAGCCTTGCTCTGCGAGGGCGTCTTTTCTGTTTGACCACTGAAGGGAACGGTCACCTTCCAAGGTACGGGTCTTCTTGGCCCCGCCATCCGGTAAGCACTGATTAATATTTTTTAACTTTTCTGGTATTCTGTTTCAAATGTAGTGTTTCATTTTATTTATCTTGCCGGAGCGTACCCGTGTTTCCTTCTGCTTCCAAATGTTATAATTATGACTTAGCCGTTTCGGTAAGTCGCTTCACCTTGTTAAGAGATAGTTCCCGTTTGTTGTTTTGTAAATTAATTGTTATACGCCTTTCGAAGTAATCCTTATCAGTAATATTTTTCTCGGGACTATCTCATTCATTCCGCTTCATCGTGGATTATTCATCTTTAGGTCGGGTACCCTTTCTCAGAAGTGTTTTTGAGGGGGCTACCCACCGAAGATGCTCTGCTCCATGATTACACGTAAATTATTTTTCCTTTTTAGATGTATCTCTTCACTTTAGTATAACGTTACCTTCCTTTATTTATTTCGAACTGTTTTGGGTTTTTAAAGGTAACGCCACGACAGTGGAACGTCATGTGTGATGTTCCGGTGTAAAATAAATTTAATTACTAAATGCTACCCTCATGTAAATTGTAATGGTTGTTGAAATTATGCCGTCATTATTTTAATTGTATCTTGGTTATTGCTTTATATATGAAATCGAATCTAACTTGTTAAGTAAAGTTTAGGATTACATTGACTTCGCTTCTTCAGTGTTACCAATACCTTCCACCGCCTGGATATGGTTCCCAGCCGTTTCCCGGTTATCCTTTCTTAATAGTCATGTTGGTTAAACTGTTTGTTTATTTCCTGTAATTAATGTGCTTGCAAATTTAATTTCGTACATGTTGACGTGCCTAGTGTACAGTACTTTTGGTGAAAGCATTACGGTAGCAAACATTTTCTCTTCATTAAACCTATTAATTGTAACCTTACCCTTTGGAGAGGTTGCAATAATAATAATGAAAAAAATAACTTATGAAGTTAAATGTTCTTTGTTTTGAATTTCTCTGATATTAACACTTTATTGATATATAATAATGATTTTGTAATTAACTGGCATTCTAATTTCATTTCTATATCCTAATTACTGTATTAATAGGATTTTGGAAAACCTCTCAATTATTCCAGAGTATCATCAAATACAGCACACCCCATGGTGTAGAAGTAGCGTGTCTGCTTCTCACCCGAAGGCCTCTGGTTCAATTCCCGGCCAGGTCAGGGAATTTTATCTGAATATGAGGGCTTTTACCGATGTCTACTCAGCTCACGTGATTACAGCGCGTCCCCGAAAATCGTCAAAAGTAGTTAGTGGGACGTAAAAACAATAAAATTATTATTAATATTATTATTATTATTATTATTATTATTATTATTATTATTATTATTATTATTATTATTATTTGATATAGGACGACTAGGAACCACGATATTCAACTAATACGTTTGTGGTGGGTTTTGATGTCTTGGCAGTAACGCACACCCTCTGGCTGGCTTGTTCCTTTTTCTGCTTTGTCCAGAGGTTACTAGGTCTTTCTTCTTTGTGGTTCCTCCTGGAACCTCTTTTGTTTAAGCATCGTCGTGAGGGTTCTCAGTTTCTTATCCATGTTTACTTCCACCAAACATGGTGACTTTGTCTCCCTCCTTTGTCAGTAAACGGGGACCTGGTTGGTCAACCTGGCATAATGCATCCTGTAGACGCATCAATAAAAAGGTTAGACGTCTCTTTCGGCGACTTTTTCACAGTGTTTGTAGAGTTCTTTGTTGGGTCACCTTCTGTATGCATTCCCAGCCTTGACTGGTCCTAATATAGTCATCAATATTCTTCTCTCCTCGATTTCGAGCTCGTCCGTGAGTTCCTTCCTGTTGAATATTAGATATTCTGAAGCATATACGGCTTCAGGGCGGATGACTGTCTGGTAGTGCTTCATTGCAATGTTACGGGAGAGACACATTTTATTGTAGGTGTTCTCGGTCAGTTAGTTTGCCAGTTCTAGCTTGTTAACTAGACTCGATGAGGCTACCCCTACGAGGAGATTGGGTTTCAGCCATTCTCCTAGGTACATTAACTCTTGATTTTCTTGATCGTTCATTGCTCCAAATGCAGCGTATAAGGAAATCCATTGATATTAGTGAAGTATTATATTTATTATTTTTAGTAGTAGTACTGTAGTATCGAATTCTCCCAATATTAGGAGACGTTAAGCAAATAACTCGGTCAATAATTCTGTGGGTTCGTGTTGTAGTTACAATAGGCTTCTATTCTTTCCGGGAATGATTGTTTGCTTCTTCCGACCACATTGGTCTGTACTGCTCTTTTTGCGGTTGTTCTTATGTAGCTTCCCAATTTTTCACTTTGTGTCTAAACATGTCTCTTTCTAGAATGTCTGTTGAACTTATGTTTGCGTTTTTGAGGCCCTTTCAAAGTTAGTTAAGCCCGAATGTTGAGTTCTATTATCCATTTAGTTCTTCGATTTTCTGGTAATATAGTGAGATAACCAAGAATTCCATTCGTCTTTTCCCAACGTAAGCTTCTATGTTTGAGAAATTTTCTGTTGTTTTGATTGATTGTCGCTTTTAACCATCTTGGGTGTATCTTGTTCCTATAATTTTCCCAATCGCCTTACTCTCTTCTTTCTTTTGATCTCTTCGCGTTCGTGTTTTCTGTTGAGTGGCAATGTTTCACTTGGATAAAGGGCTGTTGGTTTTATGACTGTGTTGTAATGTCGAATTCTTGAATATTTTGACATGGATTTTTGTTGTAGCTGCTTTGGACTAACTCTAATGTATTTTTTTAATTTTGGGGGGATGGGTTTGTTGTGAGATCATTTCAAGTCCTGTCAGTTAGATAAATTCTCCGATGTACTTAAAGCAAGAGGCTCTATCAGTTGTGCCGTATTTTGCTCTCATGCTCTTGATGTCTGTCTTTGAACATAAGAATTTAGTTTCCTCGACCGATCTAACGATATCTGCAGTCCCACCTTTTCGGCACTTTATTTAAGGATCTCGAACTGTTTAACAGTATTCTTCTCATCCTCTGTTAAGTTCGCCAGATCATTTGCAGAAGCGGGGTATGGCATTTTGCCCGACAAAGTCCCTGTCAGGTACAGTATGTAGAGGTTATCTCTGGAAAAACCTTGTAGGATTGGCTTCCAAAACCATATTTCTTGAGTTTTTTCTACCATTCTTCCCCAACCATGTCTAGGACGAGGTTGAACGAATAGGAGAGACTACATAATCCTATCTCACGCCTCTTTGAATGTCGGAGGGCGCTAATTTGATCTTAGATTTCGTGCCAGTCAGCGTTTGTTTTATGAATTCTCAAGTTTTAGAATTTGGAACATTGGGGACATGTCAATCGTATTGTAAGAATTTTTGGAAACTACGAATGTTTAAACGAGAGAATTTTGTCTGAGAGATCGCGTTTAGAGGTTAAACATTTATTCAGGACAAGACCTATTTGGTCTGAATCCTACTTGATATTCAGATAACTTGGGTCCTAATTTCTTTTTTGTTCTATGCAAGAGACATGCTGATAATATTTTGTAGGTGATAGATACAAGAGAGATACCTGTATAATAATGAACATCTGATTTGTCACCTTTTAATGTAGTGTATGGATTAGATTAATCTTCCAGTCATTATTATTATTATTAAAAAGTCAAATCAGTCCGTGACAGACGAAACCCTTATTTGGAGGCAGTACAATTTAATGACCTAACAATCGGAGCATTTTTATTTAGTCAAAAGGTGCTTTTCTAACTTCCGCTTTAGATTAACATCCTCAATCAATTAAAAGAGCTCTTACTGCCTGACTCATATTTTAAAAGCTATGAACATTTCACGTCAGGTGATATAAGTGTCATTGATAACGTCATAGTCATTCACCACCAATATCCACTGAAGTTTATTATGACTGTAGAGCAACGTGCACATCACTCACAACTGGCTGCTATGTTTTGTTATGTGGCAACCACAAAATCCGAGGCTTAACTCAAATGTTGTTACAATTTGAGGTTATGTTACGCTTTTAGGCTTCCGACAGCGCTCATAAATACACTAACTTATTTCAGTTCCATTTGACATATGACACACATGTGATAACCGGTTTTAACGGCGGGAAACGTTCTGTCGTGAATTTATTCTGACTTATATTTCTTTCCTATAATTTAATTTGCTCCCGATATCAATGTGCCAGGTGAATGAAAATACAGTATTTTACGTTATATCTTATTTTATGTCAACTTGCATTCGGGGAACAGGGGGTTCAAACCCCACTGTCGGCAGCCCTGAAGAAGATTTTCCGCGGTTTCCGATTTACACACCAGGCAAATACTGGGGCTGAACCTTCATTGAGGCCACGGCCCCTTCTTCCCGACGCTATCCCTTTCCTACCCTATCGTCGCCATAAAGCCTGCGTCTAACAAATTTTGAACCAGAAAAAATATTAATTTTTACGCAGAGCATAAAGCTGTCCTATGGTTGAAAATTTAAAAAAATATGCTAGTTACATTTTTTTTCCTAATTTGCCTTACGTGAAACCGATACAGATATTTCTTATGGCCACAATGCGATAGGAAAGGCCCAGGAGTGGGAAGGAAGCGATTGTGGCTTTGATTAAGTTACAGCCTCAGCATTTACCTGGTGCCAAAATGGGAAACGACTTTCGGGGCTGTCGACAGTGAGATTAATAATGTCATTTGTTTTATGTCTCACTAACCTCTTTTACGGTTTTAAGAGACGCCGAGCTGCCGGAATTTAGTCTCGCGGGAGTTCTTTTACGTGCCAGTAAATCTGACGACACGAGGCTGTCATATTTGAGCACCCTCAAATATCACCAGACTGAGCCAGGATCGAACCTGCCCAGTTGGACTCAGAAGGCCAGCGCACCAACCACCTGAGCTACTCAGTCTTGCGACAGTGGGGTTCGAACTCACTATCTCCCAAATGCAGGCTGATAGCAACGTGACCCAAGCCGCGCGGCTTAATCGGTCAAAATTGTGAATGAAATGCGATAATAAACGTGCTGATTGGTGCATATTTTCGTATTATTTTCGCTTTTCAATTACGAGGTACCTGTAGACAGATGTTCCAATATACGACTTACGATATGGCGATGTTGGCTCAATTTATGCAATTCTATTGGATATTCTGTTACGTGGTTTCCGTAGAACGATCCACTGGCTTTGTACAGTCACAACAAACTAATTTGGAGCCCGAATAAAGTTAGAGTGGAAGTACACTGAAGGTGTAGCATGTATCTTCCAGCCCGCAAAACGTAAGAGACTTAGAACCCCTGCAATTTATGCAACTCACCTGCGTAACTGTATAGCGGGCTAGAGACCACTTGCTATTTGCCACATAAATGTGCATTCAAACTTACTAGCCCTTCAAAACCCTGGTTGTAATCAACAGTATTTCGATAAAATTTCAGATACGATGTTTTCTTTCTTAAGTGAAGGTATTACTACATGAGAAAATGCACGAATAGAAATGAATATGTCTACTGGATTTGTGGTTCAGAGAGCTCTACGGTACATCTTTAATTTTAAATTTTAATTGTATAATTAACTATAAAGGAATCGTGTTTAAAAAGATCGAATTTAGGATATAACTATTAGGGCCACAGGTATCGTAACATACCCTCTGAAGCGCAGTGCTAGTGCTATAAATACCTGTGCACGAGGGCGCATGCCACTTCACCTTAGTAGGTTTGTACTTCCCCACGTTACTGACTTAGGACTGTGCAAGCTCCAGTCACCTGTTTTGGTCTACAAGTAATGGTTGAAACATACAGCTGCTTAACTGTGCTATAACGAATGCCATAATTAATTCCTTAGTGTGTGTTTAAGTTATGCTCGGCATTGTTACTTCAAGAGATGCTACTTTTGCCCTTCAGGCAAGCATGAATGTTCGGTCCTCAGCCCTAAGGCTGGTTGTATCCTCAACAGCTCTGCCATCAGCTGTCATAGATGGCCTAGGCATCACTGAACAGTCGTACTAGGGAAATGAGGGGTGAGTTAGTTTCCCGTTGCTTTCTTCACTGAGCCAGAAGTTGTTATTACTAGATTCCGGATTATTAGGTGCTGATAGGTTAGAATACAAATTTACTTAAGCCAGTAACAAGTATACCCTACACTGTACAACGGTTATGCTATGAGATTTGCATAGATATTAGGGGTACAGACTATAGAACTCCTTGAATTAATGCTACTCTTCCTACACTGTGGTACAACGGGCTGCATGACACTTCCTACAAACCAAATTACTTTGCATTCTAACCTATTACCACCTACAAATCCGAGGTATAGTTATTACATATCAGTCTGCCAAGCGCACTGAAATGCATCATCCGACCCTATGAGCAACATTTTTTACACCAAATAGCGGGGACTGGCTGTACAAAGAAAGGTCTTACTAGCATCGCTCACACCTCAGTCACTTTCATATTGTCAGGGCCAAGGATAAGACTGAGACAGATCAATGAAGGCAACAAGATTGCTCTAGCCTATGCCAGAAGACACAGTGCACTGTAAACACTCGGTCCCGCCAGCAAAGGCATATAATTTTAGGTAAATATAATAAAGAATGATAATATATTCTTTATTTCTAAAAATTAGCAGTTTGCCTTTCTCTACCACTACGAGCTCTAATGTGAGTAAATGCATTGCTTCACTTAAGACCTTAAAACTAAGTTCGGTGTGGCCATATTTCAAAAATCAAGAGACGTCTTAGAATATTGAACCAAGGAACACATTGCAGAAAGAATTATGTAAATAATTTAGCAAGGATTTGAATAAGAAAGAAGACGAGTAAAGAAACAAGCTAGTTCAGGCCGTTTTTTCGGAACTGCATTTTCGAAATTTGTATTTGTTTTAGTTTGATAGAGCTATTCAAGGCTCACAATTTCAAACCATTCCAGACCCTTTATCCCTTCAGCTTTCAGCACAATTGAGGAAGTTGCTTAATTTTACGTTCTTCATTGTATGGGGATATCTAATTTGTCTGCTATGAAATGTTTTCAATATTAAAAGCCTTTTACTTTAAAGTAATTGTTTATTTTCCTGGTATAAAATAATTACGAAACATATTATTCGGCACATTTTTTGCAAACCCGTCTTGTACATATTTTAATTATGTACGATCTTGTATTCAAGAATATATACATGGTAGTGTAGTGTACACTCCTCCGGGTTTGCGCTATCTGATAACGTCCTGGACTAGCGCTCGTATCAGTTCTTTCTCATACACGCAGAATTGTCAGTCAGCTCTCTTCACATGTCTGGTTTAGGGTCCTACATGCAGCCTCGTTAGTTTTGTCTTCCTAAAAGGATAGAACTGTGAAAATTATTAGATTCAACACTATGTTTCGATTATTTCCATTCCAGCATTACGTATTTACTAGTTACTGCCTGAACATAAAAAATGACCATACATCTTTCTTCTGCTGCAGCAGTGGCTTGTTGCCTGTTTAAAGTAAATTATAGAACACAAGTTATACCGTATTTACGCGAATAACCCACGCATATGTTTCTAAAAAAAATTGAGCCACGAAATAGGTGTGCGGGTTTTTTTTATTTGAGTCAATGTTGGAATTTTTTTTCAAAACCAGCCTTCATAAAGTTAGGGTGCGGGGATTATTCGGGTAAATATGGCATTTTCCTTAAATTACATCAGTGATGTTATTCTAGGTAATTTAGTCTCATATCATTATTGAGATCCATTGTCGTTGATTTTTAATTTCTCTTTTGAGAGTAATTACATAGCGTGAAATCACATGAAGTGATTCTGTGATATATTAGTAGATATAGCGGAGAGTTCGGGCGCCTCCTCCACCTCCTCCTCACGCTCTCGGGAGAGCCCTCCTCCTCCACCTCCTCCTCACGCTGGCTAAGAGCGCGACCCTAACCTCACATCCGCCATCTTGGAGGGGCTTAGCCTAACTTTCTATGGGTAAGAGAGCTAGCCTAACCTCACGGAACGGCCTAACCTCAGTTTTCAGCCGGATACCCTTCCTGACGCCTAAGAGCTCGACCCTAACCTCACATGCATTATCTTGGAGGGACTTAACCTAACAAAGAGAGGTAGCCTAACCTCACGGAGGGGCTTAACCTCAATTTCACGGCCGGCTGCCCTTTCTGACCCCTAAGAGAGTGAGCTTAACCTTATATCTGCTATCTTGGATAGGTTTAACCTAACAAGGACAGCAAGCCTAACCTCATGGAAGGGTCTAACCTCAGTTTTACGGCTGGATGCCCTTCCCGACGCTATTTCCTCAAAATGGTGGCTATACATGGCTCCTAATGAGACACCGCCTAACCTCACATTCGCTATCTTAGATGGGCTTTACCTAACACAAGACAGCAAGCCTAACCTCATGGAGGGGCTTAACCTCAGTTTTACGGCCGGATGCCCTTCCCGACGTCAATTGCATAAGATGGCGGTTATACATGACTCCTTATGAGACGCCTTAAGGGTGCTTGCGCAAGACGGCGGCTACAAGATTGCTGCTGCACATAGGCTCTTATGAGACTCTCCACTATATCTACTTACATTGCTTGAGCTATATTTAAGCGTTGACATGATTCACTATGATTTGTACTGTTTACTATCTACACTCTGGGAAACTGATATAGTTGGATTGTCAATGGACCAAACAAAACGATCTAATTTCAAAGTAATAATTTAAAAATTAATTTCATTTCACAGATTTTAGTTAGATGGATTAGTATTTGACTGAACAAGATAATTCATGATACAAGTTAGAGAGGTAAGTGAGGGAAAAACTAAAGTAGTTTTTTTTCTGCTTTGAGTTTACTAATGTTCAGACTTCTGCGTTTCTCTCTTCCATTAATACAACGTCCCCAAGGCCATTTCCACTTATTGAAGCAGTCCTGGTATGCAAGTTGGAGCTTCGCACGCATTTCCGTCTATGGTGCCAGTTTCTTGCATTCTGTTATCTGTCGTCCTTGAATGGTGAATTTCATATTGGCGAATAGAAAATGTCTTCGTATTCGTGAAAAAAATTTCACAATCAACAGAGGCAGGTGAGCAGACGCGTTGTCATAGAAGACGTTTAAAAACGCTTTCCCCCACACGTCTCTCTCTCCATCTCTCTCGTGACATCATCTCTCACAAGTCTCAATACACACATACATCTTCACGCCTCTGTGAATGTATTAAACGCCGCTACAATCCTCTATTTGTATGCAGTTCTGTGCCCTCGTTAGGTCTACACCTCTTATCCTTAAACATTAGAAAACGAGTCCAAACATCGTCGTCTTGGTCTCCCTTTACTTCTCTTACCCTCCATAATAGAGTCCGTTATTCTCCTAGGTTACCTATCCTCCTTCATTCGCCTCACTGACCCACCACGGAAGCCGGTTTGTGCGTTCAGCTTCATCCATCGAGTTCATTCCTAACTTATCCTTTTTATCTCATTTCGTGTATCCTCTTTCCATTGTTCCCACCTGTTTGTACCAGCAATCATTCCCGTTACTTTCATGTCTGTTACTTATACCACATGAATAATATATCACGATTCCACCCCACTTTCACTCCCGTAAAGCAAATTTAGTCTAAAAATAGACCGATGTAAAGATAGTTTCGTCCGGGAGCTGACTTCCTTCTTAAAGAAAACTGTTGATCGTAACTGTGTGCTCACTTCATTGGGTTTACAGCACATTCATTCGATCTCACTTACTGTATTACCATCCTAGGAGAACACACATCTTAAAAACTTGAAATTATCTACCTGTTCTAGCTTTGTATCACCAATCTAACATTCTTTTCTCTTGGCTTTCTTACCTACTGACATCAATTTAGCTTTGGAAAGGCTAATTTTCATAACGTACTCCTTGCATCTATTTTCAGTTTCCACGATATTTGACTGCAGGCTTTCGGCACAATCTGCCATAAAGACCAAGTCATCATTATAGGCCAGACTGCTTGCTACATTTCAGAATTTTTACTGAACACGCTCAATATTTCACGATAATATCGTCAGCCAGACTTAAACATTCTTTAAGCTGCTGTAAAGGATCAAACTTCTGTGCTGAGGAACCATTTCTAAAACAGTGACATAGAAACAGTCGATCTTTCTCTAATTGAACACATTACATTCACGTCATCTCCATTGTAAAGATACGTATATATATCGAATCCTTTGGCTGCAGAGCAGTCTCCGGTTAAACGAATTTGAATGGAATATACTGTTCGAAATGCAAATCTTAGTAAATTTAGAAGTTATATAATGAGATATATAAAACGTCTGTATTAACAGTTGTCTGAGACGAAACACCAAATGACGTACATCGTAAGTTAACATATTTTTCGTAACGTTTCAACTGACACCTTCGCTATTTCCTCGTCCTACTCGCGTGTTCTAGTGCAGTCCCAATGGAATCCTGCCAGATTCTCTCTTTATTGATTTCTCTCTCTCTCTTTCTGTGGGAACTCTCTAGCATGCAGAGAGGAGCTTCCTACAATATAAGATTAGAGACGCTAATGAAACCTTCAAGGGCTGTCATTTTGCACACAATAGGGCTTGACTTTTCAATTTGACAAACTACATTGACCATATTCTGAGTGCTATGTCAGTGTCTGCTCACATGGTAAGGGAATTATGTGTTACTCACAACAGAAGATTCTAATCTAGCTCATTATTATGAAAAAACAACAACATCTATCCTAGAGATGATCATGGTAAAAGCAATAGAATGGAGCTCTACCACGTGGGAATGGCAATATATGTTGGAACCAATGGTAAAAATATAAAACGGTAATATGGATATTTAAAAAGAATCTGCTTACATCGTAACATTATGCATTTGAACTTCCACATGCCGGTATTAAAATTGTTTAATATTAATGTCCATATTTTATTTCTGATCATACCTGATCACTCAGAAAAGCAGCAAGACAAGTGTCAAATAGTCATTATGACGTTCGCATGAAGTAGTTATCGCGGAACACACAGTGAAAATAGGACTCGCAATTGTTAAGTATGCAATAAAGAATTTCCACATGGGGAGAAGCTCAAGAACTTAATATTCTGAGGAGAAGCTATGCAAGAACGAAATGTGGTGACAATTTAAAAGTTCAAAATCATCCACTGACCAGAACAAAAATTGCAATGAAGAATGAAGGGATGGATATGAATTGAAAACAGTTAGTGGATCCGACCCAGAAACTAGCATAAACAATAGTATTACTGACCAAGGGACTGCTTCTAAAGCACAATCCTTAATCGAGGATGTCTGTTGTCTAAAGGTGTCCAAAATCCAGGTCAACGGCCCCTCATAATGGTACTTGTCGCTACTAAAGTAGAATCATGGCATTTTTCATGTTGCGGTACCTGGCATTGTGCTAAAACATATCATCACTGCGGGAACAACACCTCGTGTACGTCAGTGGGCTTTCTATTAATTATTTTACCTTAAGACTGGTCACGCCTCCCAGCCATGAGACCAATTTTCGTGGTTTTCATTTTTCTATGCTGATGAGTAGAGGACTGGGCTGTATGATGTATATAAGCTCTTCTACAGTCTTATATATATAGTGTTCATTTTACTTTACACATTTACATAGGAAAACGAACACAACGAAGAGTGTTCTGACGAACTGCATACCGGGCGAGTTGGCCGTGCGGTTAGGAGCGTGCAACTGTGAGCTTGCATAGTGCGTTCAAACCCCGTGAAGATAGCTTTCCGTGGTTTCCCATTTCAACACAAGGCAAATGCTGGGGCTGTACCTTATTTATGGCCTCGGCAACTTCCTTCCACTACTAGGTCTTCCCTACCCCATTGTCGCCATAACATCTATCTGTATCAGTGCGACGTAAAACAAATCAAAGAAAAGATGATGAACTGCATATCCATGAGTGGCTAAGAGGCGTGACCAGTCTTAAGGAAAATAATGGATACGAAGAGAATTGTCAAATAAGAGGTTTTGTTTCAGCACCGACAATATAATGAAGCACCATTTACATAATACTAATAATTTTGAATACATTTAGTCATTAGTTAAACATCACATTTCTAAATATCATTAAAATTAATGCACTTCTACAAGTTTGCTTCCATAATGATAATTAAAAAGTTAATATTAGTTTGTTATATTTGTGAAATCTACTTTCTATAGCTTCAAGAACCACAATAAACAATTGTTCTTAAAGAGTCTCGGATTGCCTATGCCTCTACTTTCAGTTGGGATTGTGTTCTAATAACGTATGGTAGCAGGTATAAACGAGTTGTTACATGACTTATATCCGGCTGCATGACTAAATGGTTAGCGCGCTGCCCTTTGGCCACAGGGGTCCCGGGTTCGATTCCCGACAGGGTCGGGAATTTTAACCGTAATTGGTTAATTCCGCTGGCACGGGGGCTGGGTATATGTGTCGTCTTCAACATCATTTCATCTTCATCAAGACGCGGAGGTCTCCTACGGGTGTCAAATCAATAGACCTGCATCTGGCGAGCCGAACTTGTCCTCGGACACTCCCGACACTAAACGCCACACGCCATTTCATTTTCACATGACTTAATGTGATGAATGAGAATAGACAAGAGGGTCGTGGTGATTCCCTTGAGGGAGCTCTATCAGAAGGGGAGAGGTATTTAAAGTTCCTTCTGAGATTGTCTGGATTGACTGACTGCAGAAAACAGTGAAGTAGGCAAATAGCGCAGTACTCACATCGTTCAGTTAAACTTAGGCATAACAGCTGAGGGGGAAAATGGTTCATGGACTGGACTGAATACGCATCGAGCACAGTAGGTTTGCCGTAGTAGCTAGGGAAGTGTTCTTCTAAACTACACATCCATAGTCAAATATTGGGAATATTAGACACTGATCTAACAATTTTCTAGTGTTTCCTACAAAGAACCGGCCCCGCAGTGTAGGGGTAGCGTGCCTGCCTCTTACCCGCAGGCCCCGGGTTCGATTCCAGGCCAGGTCAGGGATGTTTACCTGGATATGAGGGCTAGTTCGAGGTCCACTCAACCTACATGATTACAACTGAGGATTTATCTGACGGTGAGTTAGCGGCCCCGGTCTAGAGAACCAAGAATAACGTTCGTGAGGATTCATCGTGATGACCACACGACACCTCGTAATCTGCAGGCCTTCGAGCTGAGCAGCGGTCGCTTGGGAGGCCAAGTCCCTTCGGGGCTGTTGCGCCATGGGGTTTTGTTTGGTTTCCTGGAAGGAAGCCCCTCATTCTATTTAGAGAATTCAAAGAAAACCATGATCTTTGAGAGATTTTTGTGTTCTGTTCCGAACAACTTAAATATTTGTCGAATACTTCTCCAGGTTCTTCCAGTGATCTCTAAATATTATTGTTATTCCACTAAACATTTCCACTTTCTCACTCAGGTTTCGCCTGTTCCTCATATCATCCCGACAAACATTTTCAGTTGAAGCGTATCATTTTCAGAATACTTCATACTCATTTGAATAGCCAACTGCATTAGTATCCTTGGTTCGACTGTAGAGATGAACAACATCACTTGTGTTTTCCATCGACCCACCCGGCCAGAGAGTACAGGGAGCTTGTGTCGCTAATCTCAACGCAAGTGAGTTCCGCTTCGTACATCCGACACGCACTCAACGTAAACCTCAGACCCTGGATATTCAAAATCAAATTCAACATTTGTTCTTAATTTTTGTTGTTATTTATTGAAATTATTTCATTTACTATATGTTTTCATTCACTTCTCTAGAAAACGTAAAGGGAAAAATTATAAACCTAGAGGAAAAGAACGAGAAGAAGCTCCGGAATCGTAGACATATCAATTGATTACTTCATATTTACATCTATTTAAACTGTTCACCTAGCTTTTCTTCAATGTTTTCAACAATTTATCAAACTTTCCCCTAGATACTCCACATCGTTACTCCTCGTCTTATAAACGAATATTTTCCCGAATCTGTTCTCTTGAATTCCAGCTTTATCTTCATATTATGATCTTTTCTACTTTTAAAAGCTCCACTCAAGCTAATATTTATACTTGTGTTATTCCACTCCAACTCACCACTGGCAGCTCGAAACATACCACACAGTCGAGCACATCGTCTCCTTAATCCCAAGTCTTCCCAGCCCAAAGCTTGCAACATTCGAGTAACGCTACTCCTTTGTCATAAATCACCCAGAACAAATCGAGCTGCATTCGTTTCAACTTTTCCCAGTTCTCGTATCAAGTAGCCCCGGTTAGAGTGCTATACACTGGAACTATACTCTAACTGCGGTCTTATCAGAGTTTTATATGCCCTCTCATTTACATCCTTACTACAACCCCTAAATGCTCTCGAAACCATGTGAAGACACCAGTAACCTCTCTCAACTTCACATGATACTGTATAGGATTTTGGGCTTATGCCGTGTCAAGAAAATAAGGTTTCGCAGAGAACTGTGTTCTGCGTCATCAGAAGAAAATCTCAACTGTCCACAAGAAAGCCTTCTAAACAATGAGCTTATGAAATTCAGACGTTATAATAGAAATGGTACGTTCATTCGTCACCAGATGGCTCCCCGAACGCGGCACAACTGTAGCGTTCGAAGTGGAAGCTGACCGAACCATCAAAATCAGTCTAAGAGGGTCACATATCATGTGTACGTAACATATGACATTGACATATTATGGCAATAGCCTCCTCCTCCAAATGCTCCATAAAGAAATTAGCCACTACGGGTTAAAGTGGACTTCCCATAGCCGTCTGTTCATCAAAATTTCCACCCCACAAGAAATAGCTGGAAGTCATGCAGTCGTAAAATGGATTAGTAATGTACTCAGGTCATCAATGGGAGACATGACCGAGTTAATCGGCACTTTAGTGAACGAGGACTCCACATCGAAACTCACCAAAAGTGCATTAAGGGAACATCTGCGAAACGTAAAGAATTTCACCTTATTTCCTTGACACGACATAATCCCAAAAGCCTGTACAGTATCATGTCTAGAAGTACGGGCCGAGAAAGCATCAATGGCAACTTTCTGAACTACTTCGTTAATATGATTGTCCTAGTGAAGGTCATTGCTTATATTAACATCTAGGTACTCATATTGTTCCCTATGAGGTACTAACACACCATCAACACAATAACTAAAACTGAGAGCACTTTTCCTCTTGGTAAAACTTACAAATTGACTTTTCATCCCATTTACATTCATATCATTGTCTGCTGTCCATGTCAACACATTATTTAAGTCCCCCTGAAGTCGCTCACTATTTTCCTCTACACTTGACGAATAAAGGTCAGTATCATTTCTCTGCTATTTCAGTCTTTTATAAATAATCTAGAATATAGATAATACCTTGAGGGGTAGTAAAGGAAAATTAAAGCGCATTCAGTAAGTACATTCAGTCAATTTCACGTTATTGTTCTTCAGCTACAGACAATAATGAAAGCGAACCATTTCACAACAAAGGTCCTGAGATAAGTTGAAACGAATATTTACTGTTACATGTATTTTGATCACGTTTCAGGCATTATGTTCTATTTTGCTTCGTCGACATCCTTTTATCTCCACCCAGCCACATAGCATTCTATCTTCTTAAAAAGCAGGCTGCAAAAATAAGAGGAAGTAGAAGTTGGCACTGAGAGACGACGAGGGCCGTGCTAAGCTCAGCTGGTTGCCATGGCAATTGAGTTTACCGCAAAGAAAGGAATCTGTTTTCACTTGTTTGAAATTCAATATTATTCCTTCTCCATCCATTTCGTTACTTCTTTTACACAGAACCCTTTCACCCCTTTGCCACACACATACATTTCCTTTAGAGACCTCAACACTGATAGATTCACTTATTTTAAGTGGATTGTATGTGCGTATGTTTGAGATGGATTCCCTCACCGTCCTTTTTTTTTGAAAAAAGTAAACAGATTCGTTTAAGCTTATCTTCAACTCAATCCCAGTTATAAAATAACATAGTGATACGACTTACGAGATCAAAGCGATTACAGGATGAATTGTTATAGATGTCGAAATTAATCTGAAGATGGAAAGATGACTTAAGTTAATGAACATGGAAACAATTCAATCATATCTCTATTAAGAGTTATGCCATATTAAGACTCGCATCATAAATGCAAAAAAACTGACGTACGGCTTTTAGTGGTGGGAGTGTCCAAGGACAAGTTCGGCTCACCAGGTGCAGGTCTTTGATTTGACGCCCGTAGGCGATCTGCGCATCGTGATGGGGAGGAAATGATGATGAAGACGACACATTCACCCAGACCCGTGCCGCAGAAATTAACCAATAATGGTTAAAATTCGCGACCCGGGCGGGAATCGAATCCGGGCCCTCTGTGACCAAAGTCCAGTAGGTTAACCATTTACCCATGGAGCCGGACATCGTAAATACTTTGAGGATAAGATAAGACCTGAGAGTCGGAATACAAGTTGCTATGGAATGGGAGTGGGCATCTCGGGACATATTCTGAGTCATGGCCTTCATTGTGCTCAGGCGGCTAAGGCTATACAATCCACCGGTGGTCCCAAACCCATTAGAGGAGAGATCCTCACTTGCACTATGTTTAAGTAGGGTACCATCCTGCTTCATGAATTTACCGAGCTCAGAACATATTAAGCAAGTCTTGAGCCTCTGGGAGTAACGGAGTCCCACTCCCATTTGACAAGCGAGGGACTCCTTGGAAACAACTTGGCGAACGTAATGGAATTCAATGGGGAGCTGGCAATATTAGTGGGGCTTATGGAAGAAAGAAAGTAGAACTGGCTGAGTCAGCTAGGAGTAAGTGATATTCGGGTAAAAGGGGAGATAAATAATAAGAGGTAGGAGATTATAAAGTGTACTTGGCGGATGTTAAAAAGGAAAGGGCAGAGTCTGGGGGAATACTATTGCACGCAACATAGTTTCTGTTAGGCACGTAAATGAGCGAATGATGTGGGTAGATTTGGCAGTTGGAGGAATTAAGACGAGAAGTGTCTCAGTGTATTCACCATGTGAGGTTGGAGGTGAGGATGAAATTGACAAGTTGTATGAAGCATTGAGTGACATCGTAGTCAGGATCAACAGCAAGGATAGGATAATGCTAATGGGCGATTTCAATGCGAGAGTTGAAAATAGAACTGAAGGATACGAAAGGGTGATTGGTAAATGTGGGGAAGATATGGAAGGTAATGGGAATGCGAAGCGTGTGCTGGACTTTTGTGTTATTATGGGTTTAGCAGTCACGAATGCATTCTTCAAGCAAAAGGCTATTCACCGCTACACATCGCAAGCTAGGGGTACCAGATCCACAATAGACTATATTTAATCGACTTCGAATTCAGGAAATCCGTTAAGAATGTACGGGTTTATCGGGGATTTTTCGATGAAACATGCCACCATCTGATCTGTAGTGAAATTAGAGTCTCTAGGCCCAGGATAGATAAAGTGAAATCTGTCTGTAAAAGAATAAGGATTAAATAAATCTCCAGGATGAGGAAATTAGGTATAAGTACATGGATATAATTAGTAGAAAGTTCGAACAGTGGACAGTAAGCAGGTTCAGGATATAGAAAGAGGATGGTTGGCCTTCAGGGATGCTGTAGTAGCAACAGCAAGGGAATGTCTAGGAAGAACTCTGTGTAAAGATAGGAAAAAGCGAACATCTTAGTGGAATGATGAAATGAGAGCAGCTTGTAAACGTGAAAAGAAGGCTTATCGGAAATGGCGCCAAACAAGAGCTAACGCAGACAGGTGAAAAAACAGAGCGAAGGAAATAGTTGCTGAATCCAGAAAGAAGTCGTTGGAAGATTTTGGTAATAACCTGGACTGGCTAGGTCAAGTAATGGAGAATCTTAAGAAGGGAGGGAAAAAGGAAATGAACAGTGTTTTGGGTGATTCAGGTGAACTCATAATAGATCCCAGGGAATCATTGGACAGGTGGAGGGAATATTTTGAAAATCTCCTCAACGTAAAAGGAAATATTCACTGTGGTGTCGTGAACAACTGAGCTTATGGGGAGGAGGAAAATGTTGTTCGTGAAATTGCGCTTGAGGAAGTGGGAAGGACGGCAAATAAACTCCATTGTCATAAAGCAGCAGGAATAGAGGAAATGGTTAAGTATAGTGAGAAGGCAGGGATGAAATGGCTTCATGGAATAATAAGATTAGCATGGAGTGTTGGTAAGGTACCTTTAGATTGGACAAAATCAGTAATTGCACCTATCTATAAGCAAAGTAACAGGAAGGATTGCAACAACTATTGAGGTATCTCATTGATTAGTGTACTAGGCAAAGTATTCAGTGGCATCTTGGAAGGGAGGGTGCGATCAGTGGTTGAGAGGAAGTTGGATGAAAACGAGTGTGGTTTCAGACCACTGAGGGGCTGTCAGAATCAGGTTTTCAGTATGCGCCAGGTAATTGAAAAATTCTACTAGAGGAATAGACCGTTGTGTTTATGTTTCGTAGATCTATAGAAAGCATATGATGGGTTACCGATGGAAAAGTTGTTCACCGTACTGGGGAACTATGTGTATAGTGTAGATTATTAAAATCAACCAAAGGCATTTATGTTGGCAATGGGGCTGCAGTGAGAATTGGTGGTAGAATGAGCTCTTGGTTCAGGGTGCTTACAGGGGTTATACAAGGCTGTAATCTTTCACCTTTGTTGTTCATAGTTTACATGGATCATCTGCTGAAAGGTATAAAGTGTTAGGGAGGGATTCATTTAGGTGGAAATGTAGTAAGCAGTCTGGCCCATGCTGACGACTTGGTCTTAATGGCAGATTGTGCCGAAAGCCTGCAGTCTAATACCTTGCAAATTAAAGGTGCAATGAGTATGGTAAGAACATTATCCTTTCGAAGACTAATTGATGTCAGTAGGAGAATTCTGAGATAATTGAATGTCAGTTTGGTGATACAAAGCTGCAGCAGGTAGATAATTTCAAGTATTTAGGATGTGTGTTCTCCCAGGATGGTAATATAGTAAGTGAGATTGAATCAAGGTGCAGTAAAGGTAATGCAGTGAGCTCGCAGTTGCGATCAACAGTATTCTGTAAGAAGGAAATCAGCTCCCGGACCAAATTATCCTTCCATCGGTCTGTTTGCAGACTAACTTTGCTTTACGGGAGCGAAAGCTGGGTTGACTCAGGATATTTTATTCATAAGTTAGTAGTAACAGACATTAAAGTAGCGAGAATGATTGCTGGTAAAAACAGGTGCTAACAATGGCAGAAGGGTATTCGGAATGATGAGATAAAGGCTAAGTTAGGAATGAACTCGATGGATGAAGCTGTACTCATAAACCGGCTCCTGTGGTGGAGTCATGTGAGGCGAATTGAGGAGGATAGGTTAGCAAGGAGAATAACGGACGCAGTTATGGTGGGTAGGAGAAGTAGAGGGAGACCAAGACGACGAGTTTTAGACTCAGTTTCCAACGATTTAAAGATAAGAGGTATAGAACGGAATGAGGCGACGGCACTAGTTACAAAGAGAGGATTGTGGCGACATTTAGAAAATTCACAGAGGCTTGCAGACTGAACTCTGAAAGGCACAACGGTCTATAATGATACGACCATCACTTCAGTGCCTTCAAAGTACAATACTTCTATACCTTTACCCAATGCCTTATGAATGGAATATTAGGATGATATTCACATCAAAACCTCTGGAAACACAATTGGTTATTCTCCAGTTTAGTGCTTTAGAAACAGAGTATGTTCGTGTTCTTCAATCCAGGGAGTTAGGAGCATAAAAGCTGGATGATCTTCATCTGAGTGTCTTAGGAGTAAATTCAACCCAATACCTTTGGAACACAATATTTAGACAATAATCTCTTCAGTGGCCTCGAAGCAGATTATTTGTATGATCTACGCTCTAATGCCTCAAGAAAAATTGTTTTATGAACCTCACGCGAATGTCTTCTGAAGATAATATTTCGGTGACTATCATTCAAATGTGTTCTGATCAAAACATTCTTGTAATCCTCGTCCAATATCTCTGAAGCATAATATTTTGATATTCTTCATTCTAACATGTTCGGAGCAGAATATTTGGATGATCGACACTACAATGCCCTCGGAACCTAATAGTTAAGGGATCATCAATCCAGCCATTTACAGCAGAATATTTGTATGACGTTTATTTGAGTGTCTTCGTGTCATAATGTTTGGATAATCCTCACTTAAGTGTCTTTGGATCAGAATATTTGGTAAGTCGTTACTACATTTTCCCCACAGGGGAACATGACATTATTCCTGTATTAACCATTCCTTAGTTCGGTCTACAGATACTGTAATTTAACGTCTAATGATGAAAATCATATTTGAAAGCGTATGACATTTTATTATCATAACAAATTATAATTGAATAATTATATAATTTGTAAGAATACAATAGCGTCCTTTATAAAACATGGTAAGAACTAGCAATGCCGGTATAAATGGTTTCGCGTTAATGGTATTGGATCTTCCAGTATAGTTGTAACTAAATATAATATTAAATTGAGATCACTTGTGCAAAATTTAACACTTTTGGTGATTTATTAGTTTAGCTTCCTAAATCTGAAGGATATTTAGTGTTCTAGAACCGAGAAATACAAAAAGGTGGCAATTTACATAAAATTAGAAACCTACTTTCCTGCAGTTGGCCTATCTGAGATCAATGAATAAGCATCAACTTTCAGATTTGGTTTAGCGCTGACCTCTGTATTTAGGGTCCGGATTTTGAGGCACTGAAAGGTTATAATGCCAATTTACTTGAGCGGATAACAAGTATTCCCTGTCCTGTACAACAATTACGTTAAGAGGTTTGCATAGTCATTAGGGGTTCGGCCTAGAGAACTCCTAGATTTGCTACATTATGGAAGAACGGGTTGCACGACATTTCTTACTAACCAAATTAGTTTGCATTCTAAACTATTACTATCCAAATATCCTAGGTCTTCTTCTTCTTCGTATTATTATTATTATTATTATTATTATTATTATTATTATTATTATTATTATTATTATTATTATTATTATTATTATTATTATTATTATTATTATTATTACTATCGCTCCATTCATGTGGAGCGATTATTTAGAACTTTGGCCGGTACGTTTGTGTCATCTAAGGTTCAATGTTATGCGAATATTGAGAAGAAATTCTCGCTCTTCATAACATGAGTGCTGCGGATCAGTATCTCTCGAAAAATATTATTACATATCGGTTTTCGCAGGAGCAAGACGATATATCAGTACTAGAGTGTATTCAGCAGTTGGAGTGAACAACTCATACGGTGAAATGTTGGCCTTCTGCGCTAAATTTGAGGGGTTACATCCGGAGATAGACCGGTGGTATTTGAAAGTACCGAAATACGTCAGCGTTGTGTTGATAGATTTCCTGGCACATATAAATACTCCAGCGAAAAACCAACCTGAAACTCAGCATCTCAGAAAATCGTAAAAATAGTTCGGGACACGTATATAAAATAATATTATATACTTTGTAGTGCTTTCATGTAGGATAACATTGCACAAGAAATACCATAATCAGGAAATCCTATTTCAGGCAAAATATCTCGTGTTTCTAAAGCCTACAAATCGTAAATGCGTGTTTGACTTTCGTACCAGTTCCTTCTAGAGATATTTAAGTTATCAGCTCATTTTGCAGCGGTCCAGAAAATAGTGAGTCAAGGCTCTAAATTGTCCCCTCTCCTTTTCAGAGTTTACTTACAACGGATGATAAAGGAAATGAAAGAGGATTTTGCGAAAGGAATTACAATTCAAAGAGACGAAATCAAAACTCTTAAGATTTTATGACGATATTGTTATTTTATCTGAGTTGCAAAACTTCTGAAGAAATTGCTGAATGGTACGGACACAGTCTTGGAGAAGGAATACAAGATTGAAATCTATATATATAAAATAAGAGTTTTGTCTGTACATTGCTCAGAATTTAAAAAGGATGGTATTTCTGTATAAGTCGTGTCCACAGCAACAAGGAAATGCACTTTTTTCATTTTCCCTAATTGATATCTGTCTGTCTGTATGTATGTACACTCATCACGAGAAAACGGTTGAAGAGAATTTAATGAAAATCGGCAGGCGAAGTCACGGTAAAAGTCGCTACGATATAGGACATAAGCAAATTTTATTCACACTGAGAAAAATGGTAGTTTAGTGGAAGGTCTAAAATGTCATTCTCAAATATTCATATTAGTGGTCTTTTTTCTTAATAAAAATCGATATGCAAAGTCGGGGAATATATCGCTATAATCTATGCCATAAATAATTTTATTCACGCTAAGATAAATGGTAGTTTAGGGGAGGGTCTAACATTTAATTCTCAAATATTTATGTTATTTGTAGTCGTATCGATCAATATTACATAATTAAGTTATATAGCTATAAATTTCCGATAATTTACGTCTCATACATTGTTACCGTACCGGCTATGATCGCAGAGATATTCATGAATTTGGATTTTTGTTACTAAGTCCATATCAGCACCAAGTCAGGAGAAAATGGGTAAACAGAATTTAATGAAAATCGGTATGTGAAGTCGGTGAATAAGGAACTACAATCTACGCTATGAATAATTTTATAAGACGACCCGATATCACAGAGTCGAAAGAAAACTAAATGTAAAGGCCTACAATTTACGAAGCTCATAAAATCGATCTACAATAGCATTATATTGACTATTGTGTGTGATGTGCTTTGTGTCTTCTGTTGCCACTCGTTTACGATGGATAGGATTACTGCTGCGTGCTGAGTATTTTGTAATTTGGCTTACGCCGCACTGACACACATAGGGCTTATGGCGACGATGGGAAAGGAAAGGGCTAAGAGTGTGAAAGAAGTGGCATTGGCCTTAATTAGGATACAGCCACAGCATTTGCATGGTGTGAAAATGGGAAACCACGGAATACCATCTTCAGGGCTGCCGACAGTGGGGTTCGAATCCATTATATCCCGGATGTAAGCTCACAGCTGCGCGCCTCTAACCACACGGCCAACTCTCCCGGTCGTACAGAGTGTAACAGCCAGGCTGAATATTGGCGGAAAGTAGCTGGAGAGATCGATACATTTCTTCTTTAGCATGCCATTCCACTGGTTCATAAATTTTCTGCTACTACTGGTACGTAACACACTGATTCATTCATCATAGCATTCGAGCTATTCAATCCCTACTCTGAGGCACTGATTGGAATGAGCAGAGTGTATATTTAACGGAATAATGGCAGAGGAGTGTTCGCGACTGTCTGCGGCTTGATCATTCCAGCTCTGGAACTTTGGACTGTTAGATCGGCACCATAGTACTGTTCGTTAAAAGTGAGAAAAGTGCGGTTTTCCATTTCATCCAGTATTTTATATGATATTGCTTTTAATCGCTACATTCCTACAGACGTTTGTGTAAGGAAAACCACAAGGTCAGTCTCTGAGAATCCAATACCGTAGCGAAGCACGGGTACATCAGCTAGTAAATAAATAAATCAATCAAAAATTAAAGTAATGGAGTGCAGTCGAACGAAGTCAGGCGATGCAGGAAATATTGGATTAGGGAATGAAGTGGATGAATATAGTTACTTGAGTAGTTGAATGTCTAACGATGCCAGAAGTAAGGATATAAAATACAGACTAGCACAAGCAAGAAAGATATTTCCAAAACAATAAGGAATATGCTCACTTCAAACATTGATATAGGAATTAGAAAGATGCTTTTGCTTTCTTCTGCAGCGTTGAAAATGCGGTGTTACACAAGAGTACTGAAGGTGAGATGGGTAGACCGGATCACGAATAAAGTGATACTGAATAGAATGGGTAAGAAGAGTGAGACTTCGTTAAGTTTCATCAGAATAGAGGTTGTAATGGTAGGAGACATCTTAGGACATCCAGGATTTGTTCAGGTGAATAAAACCAGCGTATGGACAGATGACACGAACACACGTACATTTGTATGTAATTCAGTTACAGGCCTAATTATGATATTATCCTACATGTAATGGAATCACCTGTAATTTTTTGAGTGAATTCGTACTGATTAGAAATCATGTTATGTTATGCCTACGTATTTTTTTTTCATTTCCGTAAATTTTGCATGATTGCGATTGCTTTTAATTATTTTGCACCTCGGATTTTTAGGTAGTATTAGGTTAGAATTCAAACTAATTTGGTTAGTAGGTAGAGACGTGCAACACGTTCTTTCCTCATGTAGCTACAGTAACATATATTGTAGGAGTTCTATAGACCGTACCCCTAATATCTATGCAATTCTAATAGCACAACCGTTATACAGGATAGAATATACTTGTTACTCGCGTAGCAACAAAATTAAATTAGAACATTAATTATAGAACAGTGACACATGATACAACATACGATTATACAAAAACAAGATATTACATTAAAACAAAAATATAATGATACCGAAAGAAGAAGATAAAAAAGAGGAACAAGAAAGATAAGTTATGACAGTTAAACATACGAGTACAGTATCATAATTCGAGTACGGATTTGTATGTACTGAAGGGATAGAATACAAACTTACTTACCGCTGTAAGCAAGCATTGTCACCGGGATGCCATACAGTTGTAATGTATTTTTAGTAATAATAATAATAGTAATAGTACGAACACTCTTCTGGGATCCCTAAGTACCAACAATATCAAAGCTGGTAATGTTCAATCAGTATTTCATACCAATCTTAACCTCTGGTATTGAAATCTGCAGCCTCACTAAGAAAGACTCATCAAGGTTGCAGATATCCGTGATGAAGTTCCTCAAATCCATAATTCATGAAACCAAAGTGGACAAGTTAAGGAATGATGTGGTTAGGATGGAAACTGGGATTGAGACATCACTGTTTGATCGGGTCAGCATGTCCATACTTTCATGAACAACAACAGTTCAGGAGTTCGTCGGCTCAGAAAACAGGAATGATCAATTTTCAGGTACACAATAACTTGCAGAATGAGTCTGTAGCTCCAAAGTTACATTATTCCAAAGAGCACCTTTGCTCCACTCAATTCTCAATCTAGCAGACTGAGCTCCAAACCTTACAAGTTTCAAGCCTCTCAAAAGCACATGTTTCTAATCCAAATTTTACATGAGATAATTACAAAACAGTTTTTACTGTCTCACGCGTTCGACAGTCTGATTCGTACTTGACTAGGAATAGTTAGAAATTAAACAGGGGCAATAAGTGCCCATACTGAATGGCCTTAGCGGTCCAATAAAATGTTTAAGGTATCGGCGAACACTTGCTCTCATTTTGAAATATACTCTAAAATACTGAAGATCCTCTCTGGCCTTATAGCCCGAAGTTACAAACGCCAAGCCTATACTACAGAGGGGGAGCAGATGGTGAAAATATTAAGTTCCAAAGGTAGAGATAAAATTTAAGGTTTTACAAAATCACAATCACCCCAATACCAAGTTGAATGGGAATCAAAAGAGGGTGAACACTCCCTTTTTCCTAAGTTACATCTTTCCCAGCATGGATTTGAATAGTCTGTAGACTTGCTTGAAAATTCACATCTAAAAGATGATGTTATACTTTAGAAATTTTTATTAAGAATGAACTTTGAAACCTTCCTCTCAAGTCAGCTATCTGGAGCTATCCCATATTAAAAATGTGTCTGCAATTACCTTGAGCTGGTGGGCCTTCGGGCGGCGGGCAAGGCTTTCTCCTACCTCTACTACTTATGCACTCTCGACCGGAGCAATGAGGGAGACAACATGGTCCAAAATCTCCCAAATTTTATAGCAGAGGAGAAGTTCCAGAAGTCTCTAGGCCTATCCTGTAGACACTCTTAATTTTGATTGGCTAATCGAATAAAAATGAACATTTCTGACTGGCTAATTCTATCATGAAGAAGGAGGCTATGTAGAGCTGACAACCTCAGCACCTAAAGAAACAATTTTACAAACACTTCAGGTTATTCAACTTAGCAATTAAAAATTTCTTTGAAAATTAATTGTCTGTCCTCCCACCGGAGGGGGCACATAAGTCGACAGTAGCGACATCTGAAGATTAAAGTTCAAAACTTCCTCCAATACACAGTTCAGGGTTCACACCACAGATGGCCTTCTAAAAGGCGCTCAGTTCAAATGCACGGAGAAGGTGAACCTCCGGTATAATAATAATAATAATAATAATAATAATAATAATAATAATAATAATAATAATAATAATAATAATAATAATAATAATAATAATAAAATAATTCCGGAGATTTTGTGGAACGCAGAGGGGTAAGAACGGTCTGGGATGAGTGGGCGGACAAGGAAATGACCAAAGCATAAGTTAAAGCACTATATTGTGAAAGTTTATTTCTTTCCTTTTTTGATATAAAATTTGATAGATAATCTGAATGAGCAACAACAAAATAACAGTTTTAAATGGAATGACAATGAGCTCGTCAGCTTTGATAACAACAGTGGACTATAAGTCCAAAAATCAGGTATAAGAACTGGATAGAATTATCAATAACATAATATATAATTGATGAGCATTGTAGCTCTGAAGGTACACTGTTTTACAACAACATAATTGCTCCACTCACATTCTAGAAGACTTAGCTCCGAAACATTACTGTAGTCCAGCCTCTAAGAGGCACCAGCTTCTTACAAAATTATGTCTTAGAACTTTCAAAAACAGTGTTTTCAGTCACTTTTGCTGAAAAGTCTCCTACATACTCGTTTATCAATAATTAGACTTTAAAACAGGGCAATGACTGCCCATACTAAATGGCCTTGAAGTAAAATTTAAAGATTTAAGACGATCGGCCACGAACAAAAAGATAGGAGGCGAAACAGTTGGACTTCTTTTGTCCTATTTGCTTTACGACGCACCGACACACACGTCTTATGGCGACGATGGGATAGGAAAGGCCTACGAAGTGGAAGGAAGCGGCCGTGGCCTTAATTAAGGTACAGCCCCGGCATTTGCCTGGTGTGAAAATGGGAAACCACTGGACTTATTTTACAAACACACTCAAAATACTAACTGGGCTTATGGCCCGAAGTTGCGGAGGTTAAGCCTATACTACAGAGGGGTGGCTAAACAAAAATATTAAATGCCGAAGGCGAGTGAAGAATCTAAAGGTTTAGAAAATTTTAGTCATCCCATACCAAGTTGAATGGGATTCACCAAGATGGAGAACACTCTTTGTTCCCTTAATTTACATGTTTCCCAGCAGGGATTTGAACATGGTCCTCAGACTTGCCGGAAATTTACATTTAAACAATGATTTTGGAACTTTACATTAAGAAAAGAAGTTTGAAACTTTCCCCTCAAGTTATCTGCATGGAGCTATCACACGTTACCTTCAGTAGTTTGGCCCTGCCTCCTTATCACGCTGTACACAGAGTAGACCGGAGCGATGAAGGTGACAATACGGCCCTAAAATACCCAGCTTTTATAACATCTCAGAGTGGATGTTTCCAGAACTCTCTTGAGATAGGCAGAATGCCTGCACACAGCCCCCATTATAATTGGCTAGAGACATATGCACATAATTCCTGGTTGGTTAATAACTTAGGGAAGAAGTAAGCCGTAGGAGTGTTGACAACATTGATACATTCAAAACAATCTACAAAAACTTAAGGTTCGCCACCTTCAAAAAATTGAAATTCCCTTCAGAATTTAATGTCATTACTCCCGCCAGAGTGGGAACATATGATGATAGTAGTGACATCTAATGGTTTAATGTCCCAAGAAACTAGAGATACATTAGTCGGATATTCCTAGAACAGATGGCTTTCTAAAAGGCGCGTAGTTCACTAGGACGGAGCAGTGATCCCCCAGTACAAAATAATAATAATAATGGTAATATTAATAGTAACAATAATAATATTAATAAAATAATACCGGGAGAGCCGGCGAGCGGTTAGGAGCACCCAACTGTGAGCTTGCATCCGGGAGATTGTGGGTTCGAACTCCACTGTCGTTAGCCCTGAATATGGTTTTCCGCGGTTTTCCATTTTCACACAATGTACATGTTGGGGCTGTACCTTAATTAAGGCCACGGCCGATTCCTTCTCACCCCTAGGCCTTTCCTATCCTATCGTCGCCATAAGAACTATCTGTGTCAGTGCGACGTAAAACAAAATTGTACAGAATAATATTACTAATAATAATAATAATAATAATAATATGATGTTAATGCCTTTACGCCCCACGAACTACTTTTACGGTTTTCGGAGACGCTGAGGTGCCGGAATTTAGACGCACAGAATTTATTTTACGTGCCAGTAAGTCTACCAACACGAGGCTGACGCACTTGAGCACCTCCGAATACCACCGTACTGAGCCAGGATCGAACCTGCTACGTTGGAGTCCTTATTCCCCTTCCACGTCCCATCCCGTAGTACCAGAATGAAGACCCTATTCCATATTCCTTACTCCCGGCTTTCTCTGACCCAAATGTCCCTTTCTGTACGTATTCCAGCAATGTTTAATACATTATCTATCAACAACAACCTATATCTCTTCGTAACGTTTCCTTCCTTCTGTCATGATATTTCTAATATAACTTAATTTTTCTTCTTGTTCTTTCCCGTTCTGCTCCTGTATTTAGTGTAAATGTATTTTTCTTTGTTAATATCGTTGTTTATGTAAATATGTATTATATATGATTGTACAGTTTTCATTGTGTATATTTGTGTCCTTTGTAAGTATTTATATATCCTTAATTTTAGATTCATATCTATTGCACATAGCTCAGATCGTTGTAATTCGGCGTTATGCTGTTGCTGATCCTGAATAAATAAATAAATAAATAAATAAATAAATAAATAAATAAATAAATAAATAAATAAATAAATAAATAAATAAATAAGTAAGTAAATAAATAAATAAAATAATAATCATAATCATAATAATAGTATTAATAATAGTAATAAACCTTAAATGCGCTCAACAGTAAAAATCGAACCCGAAACCTTCCAGTTGAACAGTACTATTCTTCTCCTAGAACACAGCTATAAACTTATTGACAATGAGGCAGGGAAAATCACAGAGCGTGGACTTGGAGTCTAAAAGAAATGCTAAGAGAACAATTCTTTAAGTTGTAAGTCTTCCTTTTTCCATACGCTGCCTTCTTGCATTCTCTTTTATTTTCTTTCTTCCCACTTGGCAGTGCAGCGTGTGTTTATTTTGTTTGGAACTTTACTTACTCGTAAAACTCAGCTCCTACATCACAACAATCGCGTGACGTATTTTCCGTGTTAATTAGATTTGGCATGAAAGAAGACGCCGACGAGATTAAATCGGAAGTACAGTAGATTTATGCTAAGAAATCTTGAGAAAGGAATGTTAATTCCACTTGCTTGAAAACAAGAATGATCCGTGTTCTATTCAGGAACTTTCCTGTAATAAGGGGAGAAATATATAAGCAATTAAATGAGAGGATTTGTTAAAAATGTGGCTGCCGCTTAATAGTTCTATAGTTTAGCGGTTTTCTTCATGTTCAAGAATGTCACTAGTGTCATAAACTATTGGGGCTTCTCTTTGTTCTGGGGGTGAATTATAGTTTAGAAAGATCGGTGGAAGCAGTGCCATTGTTAAATTTCAAAAAGTGTAAAAGTCGAAAATAATTTCATCATTTCTTTTAATTTTTAATTCATCATACGTTGAGGGGTCTGAAAACGAAGCATTAATCCGGAAAGGAGTGAGGTAAGGTTGCAGTGTTCACCTCCATTTCTATGTTTGTATACACCTTGCGATAAAGGCAATCAAAGAGTGATTTGCAAAGGGAGTAATTTGCAGTTGATACTGTTATTTTTCTGAGTTTGAAGAAGTTTCAGAGAAATTGGTGATTGGTATGCACAGGTTAGGGAAAGGATACGAGATGAAAGTTTATAAATCCAAAACAAAAGTAATGGAATGCAGTCAAACGAAATTAGGTCATGGCAGGAAATATTGGATTAGGAAATGAAGTATAAACACGTAATGTGCTTTACGTTACGGTTTTCGGAGACGCCAAGGTGCCGGAATTTATTCCCGATGGAGTTCTTTCACCTGCCAGTAAATCTACCGACACGTGGCTGACGTATTTGAGCCAGGATCGAACCTGCCATGTCGGGATCAGAAGGCCAGCGACTCTACCCTCTGAGCCACTCACTCCGGCGTAAATGATGTCTTAAAGGAAGTAGAGGAATATTGTTCTTTGGGTAGTAAAATAACTGACAATGGCAGAAGTAAGGAGGACATAAAATGCGGACTAGCACAAGCAAGGAGTGTCTTTCTTAAGAAAAGAAATTTACCCACTTCGAATATTGATATGAAAATTAGAAAGACGTTTATGAAGAATTTCGTTTGGAGTGTGGCACTGTCTGTAAGTGAAACATGGACGGTAACTAGCTTACACAGAAATACAATAGAAAATACGGTGTTACAGAAGAATGCTGAAGGTGAGATAGGTAGATCGAATCACAGGTGAAGATATACTAAATAGAATTTATGAGAGAGATTTCGAACAGTTGACCTATTATCTAAAATGAGCTTTCGACAGTTTTAATTCCATGCATTCTATTTTAGCTTCTACGAAAGAAAAGTTCTTAGCACTTCTTTGCAAGGCAGTCTTCTTCGGTTTTAACACAGAGGCGAATCAATCGACACCTCGTATGCTATGCTACCAGACCAGAGTCCTGAGCTACACTAATTGAATCACGGCTGATGACATTAGGAAGGCCTGGGACAGACGGACAGTGGCTGGTCACCACCGTCAACTGTCCTGGGAATGGTCTTCCGTGGTTTTGCATTCTCCTGCACTAGGGTGAAAAAACTTCCTTCGTGGTACAGCCCTCGTAGGGCCTTAGCATCCTGAACAATCTCCACCCACTCTTTAATCAATCAGTCAATCACTCACTACTGATCTGCATTTAGGGCAGTCGCCCAGATGGCAGATTCTCTATATGTTGTTTTCCTAGCCTTTTCTTAAATGATTGCAAAGAAATTGAAAATTTATTGAACATCTCCCTTGGTAACTTATTCCAACCTCTAACTCCCCTAATTATAAACGAATATTTCTTCCAATTTTTCCTCTTGAATTCCAACTTTATCTTCATATTGTAATCTTTCCTAATATTATATATACCACTCAAAATTATTCGTCTACTGATGTCCTCCCACGCCATCTCTCCACTGAAATATCGTATGGCTTTTAATGCCGGAAGATCCCAGGACGGGTTCGGCTCGCCAGGTGCAGGTCTTTCTATTTGACGCCAGTAGGCTACCTGCGCGTCTTGATGAGGATGAAATGATGATGAAGACACATACAACCAGCCTCCGTGCCATTGGAATTAACCAATTAAGATAAAAATACCGACCCGTCCGGGAATCGAACCCGGGACCCTCTGAACCGAAGGCCAGTACACTGACCGTTCAGCCAACGAGTCGAACATCTCTCCACTGGCAGCTCGGAACATACCACTTAGTCGATCAGCTGGTCTCCTTTCTCTCAAGTCGCCCCAGCCATGGCAGCATTTTGTAACGCTGCTCTTTTGTCGGAAATCCACCAGAACAAGAGCTGCTTTTCGTTGGATTTATTCACTTCCTGAATCAAGTAATCCTGGTGAGGGTCCCATATACTGGAACAATACTATAGTTGGGGTCTTACCAGAGACTTATATGCCCTCTCCTTTCCATCCTTACTACAACCCCTAAACACCCTCATAACCATGAGCAGAGATCTGTGCCGTTTATTTACAATCATATTAATGTGATTACCTCAATGAAGATCTTTCATTATATTAAGACCTAGGTTGATCCCCAAAGGGAACATTCACTCCATCAACGCAGTAATTAAAACTGAGAGGACCTTTTTTTATTTGTGAAACTCACGACCTGACTTTTAACCCTGTTTATCATCATGCTGCTGTCCGACTCGTTAGCTGAATGGTCAGCGTACTGGTCTTCGGTTCAGAGGGTCCCGGGTTCGATTCCCGGCCGGGTCGGGGATTTTAACCTTCATTGGTTAATTCCAGTGACCCGGAGGCTGAGTGTTTGTGCTGTCCCCAACATCCCTGCAACTCACACACCACACACAACACTATCCTCCACCACAATAACACGCAGTTACCTACACATGGCAGATGCCGCCCATCCTCATCGGAGAGTCTGCCTTTCAAGGGCTGCACTCAGCTAGAAATAGCCACACGAAATTAAAAAAAAATCATGCTACTGCCCACTGTCTATCTCACAACATTATCGAGTTCATTTTGCAGTTGCTCACAATCTTGTATCTTATTTATTACTCTGTAAGGAATAACTCTTCTCTGTTGACTGCTTTGTTTCTTCATCTTCCGACTCCCATCCTTCTGAAATCCTCCTTCTCGGTGTTCAACCATCTGATCCTCGGTATTTCCCTCCTTCTGGTTTCATATTGTTCTTTACCGTCCTGTAAGTGTTCTTACATTCCATGTTGCCAAATACCAATTATTGTGCCGTTTAAATTGCCAGGGACGTTTATCTCTTACACCCGCTCAGTTTCCTTTGTACTTTGTTTCCGTAACAACTGGTTTTATTTGGGGTGTAGGGTTGTTCACCCCACTCCCAACCTCCTACCTAGAGGAGTAGTGTACTGCCCTCCGTCTGTCCTATTGCCTGGGACCTTTTCATCTTGTGTGGTCCTACTAGGAGCTGTAGGTCCCCCTGGCGTAGTTCTATCATCGGACAGCGACTATCACAACCTTACTTCTTCGCCGGCTGATATATCACTGAACGAACCTCTACTTCATGCGTCAAGCATTTGGTGACGTCATTCCTGTCAAGCTTTGCCTCATCTAATCAAGTTCTGGACTATTCCATACCAGCATGCACCATGAGGTACCTGTAGTGTACACATGAACTTGTATCTTGCAATTCTAAGGTTGTGAAGTATATGGTCTAGATTTGGGTATCGATATGAAAATCTGCTCTTTCAATGTTTTGGTTTTTGGGAAAACAGTATGTTACTTTGGTCAATACTTCAGAACGTTTGTACTTCAATACTGTTGTATAAATTTACTCTGCTTTGTTCTTATTGTTACCGTATCAGGAATATAATTTATACAGTCCATTTATGCATACTAAACTACATAACAAACTATAATACAGATGAAAATCAAATCACTTTACACTAATCTCTATCAGAACCTAATAACATCAAGTGCATTCCGTGTTGCATGAAAAAAATCATGCTCAGTGCAGGAAGAAGGACACAATGAACACTGGAGCATGTGCTGCATAGTTTGTTCTTCGCCACAGTCATATTTCATATAGCCCCATCTTGCTAGGTTGACTTTGGATCTGCCCACTTCTATCCTCAGTCTGTTCAAGAACTTCCAGGCAGACCATTGTTCATGATATCCACGTGGCAAACGTGACAGACGTTCGTACGAAACTTTTCTGGACTTCAGTCTCTGGGCCATGAAGGGGATGAGTACTTTCTTGCTCCACGCTAGGTCTTTCCTTGTCTACAACTACTTTCCTTCGAATACAAGGTGGATCAAACCCTGCAAGAAAATAGAGTGTCAGCATCCAGTCACTAACCTGCATGTCTGGTTGAGGGCCACGTCCTCCTGTCTGGCACGGGATGATGAATACCAAACAGGACATGCATATTCTCCGATAAAATAACAAAGTGCCGTTGCAGATGTACGGAGGATTTGCGGTTGACTACCCCACTGTGAACGAGCCAATTTATGAAGTAGGTTATTCCTTGCCCACACTTTGTGTTTACAATAATAAATGCAGTACTTCTTGAGTGTGAGAGTTCTGTCAAGGGTTACGGCCAGATATTTTGGAGTGTCACAGTTCTGTGATTTGATACCATATCACATTATTTCGAGTTCACGATGAACATCCTTGTGCCTCAGGTCATTAAAGACTGGTCATTCTAAATTAACTTTATAAAAGTGTTTTCTTAATCAAACATGGTTCGCTCAGTGTTTTCATTCGATTTGAATTTATTACTGTTGTATGTCCGGCGCTCCCTTCTCGCTCCGCCAGCCAGCTACACGCGCGCCAGGTGTCATTCTTCTAGCCTCGACGCGCAGCCCTCAGTGCGCGTGCCTGGACAGTCGTGTGTGTACTATAAAGAGGAACTCCCAGCCTGTCCTGATCATGGTGGGCCGGGGATTCTCTACTTCTCGCTAGGAGCGACATCTCCGAGTGGAACATCAAAGCTACTCCTTACTCCTAAATTTTTTTTTCGGCCGGGTGGCTCACCATCTTTACCTCCGCTACCTCGCCGACTCTAAAGAGCATATTGGCTGACACCTAGTTGGTAGTCGGCCTCCCCGCCATGCTTACCTGCCTACTCCGTAACGTCAACCTCGCTCTCTCAGATGACGATATCGTCCAACACATCCGCCAGGCAGGCGTTCCAGTTCATTGGGCCACAAGACTACGAAACAGTTCCGGACTGTCACCAGATGTCCTTCTATATTTCCACACAGAGGAAGACGTCTGCCGCCTCATGAACAACGGCGTCCATATTCATCACATCTTCCATCGTGCGGAAGTTACTCCTGCGTCACTCATAGATCAGCTCATAGCCACTAATTTTACTCCGCCTGCAACGGTCGCGCCACCACAGGAGACTTCCTACCAGCTGCCTTCGCACCAAGTGGAATCTACGCCGTCAAGCCAGCCAACATCACACGCCGTTACTACGTCGCCGATAACTACCACTACCACCACCATCTCCACTACAACATCAACTTTCCACCCCTCCCCTATTCCCACCACTGTGGTTACAACCAGTCATCCTGCGTCCATAATGATTTCTTCCCTCCCTCTTCCTTCAACACCTGAAGAACGTCATGCCTCATACATGCCTCCCGCAACGTCTGCAGCACCGTCGTCTTCATCGTCTTTCAACGCCGCCGAAGAAGCACCACCCTCATCGCAGTCATCACCGTCCCGCCACAATATGTATAGCTGTGTGATCCGTGGAGTGGATCCTGCTCACTCAGAACAAGCCATCCTCCAACAACTTCGAGCAGAAGGCGTACCCGTCCGTCGAGTCTTCAGGATCAAGAACACCTCCGGTCTGACGTACATGGTCCGTATCCACCTCCCTACTGCCGTTGACGTTCACCATCTCATCGCCAATGGAGTCTACATCTTTGGCCATCGCTACAAAGTCGAGCCATCTCTTTCACCACCCCAACCTGTTCTACATAACTCCAACAATGCCCGTCGTCACACCCGGCCACCCCCTCCATATCGACCCCCACCACCCGTTTACCCTCCCCTCCCATCAATCAGTTTCTTCCCCCCATCAGCTCCAACACTCGACATCTTGAGATTCCTAACTTCCTCCCTCTATAACATCACGGCGACCCTGCACCTCCTCAGTTTCCATTTACAGCCTGGTACCCTCCTCTAAACATGTCACTCCTCCCGCACACCCTCATACCTCCCTTTGTAATCTCACCGCTACCCTCAATCTTCTAACCTTTCATCTCCACCCAAGCACACCGCTCTAACCTCCACACCTCGCACATAGCCCATCTGTCCTTGTAAATCTGTCACTAAAGCCATCGATAACCGACACGTCCTTTCTTCTCATCTCCATTACTTACTCATACCGCATTTTCCCCATCTCCCCCTTTTTCTCACTTCCTCTCAACCCCGTCATCTCTCCTGGCCAGAGAGAGGGCGACACCCTCTAGGTGGCCCGCCCCACCCCTTCAGGGTGGGGAATGAAAGCATTGAAACAACAACAACTGTCCTGATGCCCACTTGCCCCGGTGTCCAGCTCCAGAATACACCCTACGTCGAGCACGGAGGCTACTCCTCTTGAAAATGTGCTTCGACCAGGTGGACTGAATTTCTGGCAGTACGAGGTATCACCTCTAGTCACCGCTCCTCTTATTCCGCTGCCCATATCCAGTCATACTATTACATACCGTAATATTTCCCTAATTAATGCAAGCTCCCTTAGTTTCGCTAAGTAAGAATTCTTCCTACATTGAACTTGCTTTTATGAACTCAGCAAGGAAGGACTTTCCAAAACATTTATGTCAGTACTTCGGATAGTTTTCGACTATCGACTTTCATATCAAGGACTATCTTTTCGAGATAGAAGTGGATGTAAATACTGTAAACTTGTATATAGTGTACAAAAGATAGACTCTTTCTCAAGATTCCTAATTCATTTTGCTTCAAGTTAAATTCAGTTTTATTTGTGTAAATAGTGTATTTTGCATTTGAAGCGAATAATAAAGTTGTGTTTTGTAAATCTCAACCTTGGTTACAACAATTACTTATAAATATTCCTATTAAAATCTTTTCATTTGAGGATAATGTGTAGTCTCCTTCAATGTTTGACTTTAACCTGGCAGTGTTCTATTTGATTGTTTACCAGTGTTCCCTTAATATTTCATTCTCTATGTTTGTAGAAATGAGGTTGGGAGAAATTGTTTCTACGTATTCAGTCTCTACATTTAAAATGTCACTCAGTTGATATGTCACGTTTTATCTGTAACAATTCTTTGTACTATTCTTTTATTGTTTGCCATAATCAGAAATGTTATGTTCTGTTCTTTTGGTGCTTACTGCTAACTACATGCCTGTATTTATGTTGAATGCATCTATTCGTTAAACTCATTTTCTTTGATATGCTCGGAAATCTCGTATCTCATTGTAATCTCGCTATCTCTATATTATCTTGTACCATCCATGGTTCTCCTCATGTTGCCTAGCGTTTTGTTGTTATTCTGTGTTTATGCTTCCTCTGCGAATCCACTGCGTTACTAAATTCTCCGTGAACATTACCAAATTAATCTTCATTGAATAATGTAAAGTGTCCTTTAAAGGGCGATTTGAGCGCGTAAGCTTCCAAAAAAATACCCGGCAATGTGATATTGTCTTCGTCAAGGTGGCAATTACCTGCAGGGGCCCTATGGTGAATGCCAGGGCATATCATAGTAGAGGCAATGGCCACCAGAGCCCTCACCATGCCTGAATACCTCCTTATCTCATACAGATAGTGTTGGCCCGAGAAAAGGCGTCACTTTCTAAGAAGCCCAATTTTAGTACAAGCCGTAGCAGATGAGTACAGACCAAGTAAAGCATGCTTCACCTTAAGAGTGACTAGTTATCTCTAGTCTTGCAGCACTACATTTGAGTGGTGGAAGGCTATTTACCACAGTCTGCTGTCCTGAGAATGGTTTTCTGTGGTTTTTCTTTCTCGATTACTGAGTCAAATGCCGGGAGAGATCTATTTAAAGGCCACAGTCATTTACCGCCTTACTCTTCTCCGCATCACATTCACCGAAACAAATCTCCTGGTCTGAGAGAGGATGTCACCTTCTCAGAAGCCCACCATACCTCTTAAGGGGAGACTACACCCTAAACCATAATTTTAAAAAGTTCTTTGGAGTGATTACTCTTCCATCCCAAAACGATTTGACTTTATTCGAATTACATGTGTGCCTTAAAGCTATATTGAATATAGACTGCATGAAGGGGCATGGCACATCGACAACTGTGAAATATAGCTTTTGATTTCTATCACTATCAAACACGAGCATGTTCTGTCCTTGCACTTCGTAGACTTGTAGTGATTCCTCGTGTGAAAAAAATCCACAGCTCTATCCCTTCAGGCAAGCAACTCAATGTTGGAAACATGCTAGGGATATGAGCTACAAATTTTAGGTTAATAAAATATAAGTATAAGAATATATTCTTTATTTATTCCTAAAAATTACAATAATTTCCTTAATAATCGTTATCTGGTCGACTAGATTAGCAGGTTGCCTTTTTCTACCACTACGAGCGTTAATGTGAGTCAATGCAGAGTTTCACTAAGCCCCTATATTTACATTCGGTGTGGACATGTTTCAAAAATTAAAAACACGTCTGAGGGTGTCGAACCAAGGAACATATTACAGAAAAAAAATGTAAATAAGTTTCTTTGGCTAGGATTCGAATCAAAAAGAAAACGAGTAAGAAAATAAGCGATTATAGGCAGTTTTTCCGAAACTGCATTTAGGCCGGAAGGGATATTTGAAATTTGTTTTTCAATTTGATACAGCCCCCGGTACTCGCACTTTGAAACCTTTCCGGGCCCTTTAGCCCTTCAATTTTCGGCACACTTGAGGAAATTGCTTAATTTGACCTTTTTCGCACTATGAGGACCCCTACTTTGTATGCAAAAAAATGTTTCCAACATTGAAAAGCTGTACTATTTATGCAGTTTATTTGTGCAATTAATGGAAGTTTGCTTTTTTCCCATTTAAAGTAATTATTTTGTGTTATATTTATATAAATGACTATAATTGATATAATTGCATTGCTTATAGTTGACAGTATTGTAGTAGTAAACACGAGTGCCTGGAATATTGTAGCTGTAAACGTGCAGAGTTGCCTACCAGAGAGTAGCAGCAACACCTGGTCTCACTGTGTAAATAGTGACTTCTAGCACTTCTGTTCTTTTAATTTAATAGTTCTTCAAGGGAAGAAGCCATTATCCATTCAACAGTCTGGAAATTATTCCTTTGGACAGCCAAACCCAGATGATCAGCATAAATGAAGCTCGTAGTGAGTAGGGTTCGTGGTTGGTCTTTCGTATATGTGTTAAAGAGGATAGACGACAGAACACACTACCCTGTGGAAGGCCATTCTTCTGGTCCCTCCATCTACAAGTCCTTTCTTAGAACTCAACGAAAATCCTTTTTACTTCTTTTAGTATACACAGTGTCGAGTAGTGGGTACCATGCTCTTGAAATTACAATAAGCCCTACAAAATCTGGAATGTAGGATTGTAATAGACACTTACCCTGAACTGGGAGTTATTTACTACAATCCATTTTCCCGTAAGCTTTTCTAACTTCACTTCCAACTTTGTTGACCTAAATACTAACCAATCTCATAGAATTTTTACAGGAAGTATCCACGAGCTCTTGACATTATTCTGTGTATAAATATTAACGTTGATTTAGTTTCTCTATTTTATTACAACATAAACGTAGAGATAATTAAAAATATTAAGTTTGATACTTGGAGAAACGCCTGAACTTAAGTGAAAAATATTTCTCGCCAAATGAATGCCAAGAACGGTTGCAATATTTCTCGTCAGTGCACCTAAAAATCTGGAATATAAAAACGGAGTTCTCAATACCAAACTTTGGTTTTCAAAGTAGCATTAACATCATCTTAAAACTCAAAATTCAAGAATCAATAATATTCTCGACTTTAAAAGTTGGGCACTGCTCTATATTTTTACATGTTAAAACATGATTTCAAAATTTGGTTGAAATAGACCTCGTAGAAGGAAAGTTAAATTTTGCGGGGACGAAATGAAAACTTGTGTATTTAGTCAGAGTCTAATATTCACGCTGTTGAATACGTCGGTGTATCATTCACACTTTAAAGGAGTGTGTGGAAATCTTGCTCCGATCTTTTAAACGTACGTCTGAATATCCTTCATCTTAAGAGATACTTGGGCAGTTAAGCTGAAGAATGGCAGGCAGTCTTGTCGAGTGGGACTGTTACAAGAAATTAAACCTTTCCTTGATCTTATCTCTGTGGTAGTACCACACTCAGACATTTTATTATAGCCTTGTAAAGAGTCTGTTAAGAACTTCCTGCATTACATCACACTTTAAAGGAGGAACTTAAATGATACTACAACACTGTTGGAAGGCTTAAAAATATACCCACACAAATAACTTTGAGAGTTAAGCCGCACTTAACAAACCGTAAAGGAATTGTACATTGTGTATCTGCGAGCCGGGCCGGAACATGGTTGTTCAGAGGAGGGTTTAATGTTCTCTTGAATGACTGGTGTGATGGCCATGTGGGGTAGAGGGGGCGGATCACTTGCGACGGTAAAATAGACCTGCGTGCTAGAGTTCGTACATGATCGTCTGTTATGTCCCTTACTAATAATAATAATAATAATAATAATAATAATAATAATAATAATAATATAAAAAGCAAAGTCATCTCCGTAATGCCATGAAGGCCCTTCGAGAGGTGGAATGAAAAAGCTTCCACTGTCCGTAACCCCGTTACTTGGTGGGGAAGGGTGCTTAGCTCTACGCCTGGCCACCTTTCCCCCAGCAATTAACCTGATACTCATATTTAGTGTAGGCTGAGTGGACCTTCCGTCAAATGTGCACCTCTGGAGGATAAAATTTCGTTTCTTAACCGTAGAATACTAATAATATTCGCTAGTTGCCCAATACTAACGTACGTTAAACTTACGAGCATGTACGTATCTACGCTAAAACAAAAAGCAAACTTCACATTATTGCCAGAAGTGGTATATTATTTAAGAATTATGAAGTATAGTTTGCATTATATTGTTAGTAAAGAATAATTCAAAACACCTAAGTCGATCAGCTTCCAAGTTCGACATAGGTTCTGGTCGGATAAGAACTATGTTCTTCTTTTGGGAATTTTCCTGTGTTTGAGTCAGTTGTTTTTCAATATATACCCATCCTTACCAAGGAGTTTATCCACTTCTCAGCCAAAAAAAAGCTGTTCTAGATTTTGAGAGGCTGAAGCTGAGCTGTTCGAAGTTATTCTCCTTCTAGTTTTTTTTTTTCTGCTGAATATCAACGGAAGTTTGTAAACCTGGTTCACAGTCAAGATCATCTTCCGAACCATCGTCACTGAGTGAATACTTTGGGTCGTCATCGGAGAGTCTTCATGCACAGACTGAGTTTCTAAACGGTTGTCATCCCCGATCTAATCTTCATCTAGCTCGACAAGAATACGGCAGATGAGCTCCTATTTATCCATTGTGTCCTGGAAAGGCACATGCATACCGAGTATATAAAGCAATCATCCGGAATGAGCAACCTACCCGCATACGACAACATCCAAGTACCTGTTACATACTAATAATAAGTAAGATTAACGTACCAACGATAATGTGTGAATACTATCATCATCATCATCACCATCATCATCATTTTCCAGTTCCAGTTTCTCCGGGGTGTAAAGCGCTCGCCACTTCTGCCTGTCAATGTATAGTTTCTGTTCCTGTATGTCCTTCCACTTGGCATTCCTCTTGCTCACCTCCGATTTAACTGTGTCCCTCCATCTATTCCTTGGTCTCCCAACTGGCCTCTCCCCTTTCACTTCTCGGTGAAAGTAATTCCTTGCTGTTCTAGTTCCGTCCATCATCATAACATGCCCAAACCACCGTAGCCCGCGTCTTCCGAAAAACTCGGTAACAGGTATTTTCTTAATGCCAGCTCCTTCCTCTTTGCTTCATTTAAAATCTTGTCCTTCCTTGTCTTTTGGTTCATTGTCTGATGAATTTCATTTCTGTTGAATGGGTTTTATTATTTGCATTGTTATGCAGGATACAGTATATGTCTCGAGTCCATGCGTGTGAACTGGAATGAAGTAGGTATGAAACCTAGTCACTTTTGCTTTCTGGGGTATTTTATCTCCAGGAGAAGATTTCTCTCTTGAAAAAACTAAGAATACATTAAACAAAGCGCAGTGACTTACCGAGAATGAACTCTTCCGGCATTCACTCTCCACAGACGAATCTAAATGGCATGGTGACATTATCCACATTGATCAGTGGAAGCGCTGTAGGTCTGTTGGAATTAACGCCGGAAGGGACAATGCGCAGTTATATGACGCATGCATGTTAATTTTACGTATCTTAGTATCTATTGTTAAATTTTTAGGCTTCATGATCGGGAATCGAACCCACGTCCTTCCGGGTGAAACGTGCACGAATTTACCGCCTTGTCCAGGCACCCCTAATAATAATAATAAGAAGAAGAAGCATAAGAAGAAGAAGAACGGGAGAGACAACAAGGAGATTTTGGAAGAATAGGAAGGCGAAAGTCATCAAGCCAATGAACAAGTTCCAACGCGTTCTAAGAATGGGCATAATGAAACAAGATTTATAATAATAATAATAATAATAATAATAATAATAATAATAATAATAATAATAATAATAACATCACCATTATCTTTGTCTTAGCCAGCGGTTGGACGAGTTTGACTTGGCAGTCCATTCGCTGTTGTAGGTGCTTTTGGACTAAGAACGTTATGTAGGCCAAAAACGATTTTTCAGGCGTGGTGGTTGAAGGATTCGTGTTTGATCTCCTGTTTTTGAGGTAATCCTACATTCATTTTGTCGAAGTTTTCCTGGGAGATATACTTCCGGCTTTCAAAGAGCTGCTCTCTGTTGCGAGCGTAATACGAGGTATGGTGGACACCGTTCGGACATTCAGCACTCGTGGGCAAACCACCGCAACCTCAGATTCTGAATCAATTCTTTGATAGTTGGTTCCCACACATCAGTCCGAATGTTTCGTTACGGATCCAGTCGCGAAAAGACTCCCAGAATTCACCACAGACACCGCATTTCGAATACTTCTAGCTTGTCCAAGTCTGCCTTTACACTTCACAACCATACAGCAAAAGTGGATGAATAAGAGAGAGAAAGTTTAGAATTTTAATTTCGATCGTGGAATTATGTTTCTGGACACAGAATTCAGGCGATCCGAAGGCAGCTGCTACAAGGCCAATCCTACTGTGAACTTCAGCACTTGTTGACCCTTCTTCTCCTACACGAGTGAACGGAACCCAGTATCCCCCGAATGCAAGCTTACAGCTGCGCCAGCCTAACCGCACGGCCAACTCGCTCGTTACATGTTGATTTGTCGCTGTCTTACACGCTGGATGCCGTTTTTATAAACATAATATTGTTATTTGCTTTACGTCGCACTAACTACTGTTTCTGTTTTCGGAGACGCCAAGGTGCCAGAATTTTGTCCCACAGGAGTTCTTTTACGTGCCAGTAAATCTACCGACACGAGGCTGACGTATTTGAGCACCTTCAAATACCTCCGAACTGAACCAGTATCGAACCTGCCATGCTGGGGTCAGAAGGCCAGCGCCTCAACCCTCTGAGCCACTCAGCCAGGCGGATGCCCTTTATGACATCAACCCTATGTGATAAGATGTTGCGTGCTTTTGTGGTGGTTGGTAGCGTGGTGAGCTGTCTGAACATGAAGAGGAGACTGTTGAGAAAAGCACAAACACCCAGTCCCCTAGCCAGAAGAATTAATCAGACGCGATTAAAATCCTCGATCCTGGACCCTCTGCACCGATCTCCTCAACACTGAATATTCATCCAAGGAGCCGTACAACAACAACAACAATAATAATAATAATAATAATAATAATAATAATAATAATAATAATAATAATAATAACAAAGCACACAGCCAATATCCGAACAGCACCTCAACACCTGGTAAAATAGAAAAACTGAGCAGTTTCAGATATCATGTTCAATAAATTTCCAATTTCTTTGAAATCATTTAGGAAAAGGCTAGGAAAGCAACAGATAGGAAATCTGCCACCTGGGCGACTGCCCTAAATGCAGATCAGGATTGATTGATTGATTGATTGATTGATTGATTGATTGATTGATTGATTGATTGATTGATTGATTGATTGATTGATTGATTGATTGATTGATTGATTGATTGATTGATTGATTGATTGACATGATGAGATAGTGCAGATTAAAACTACTGAGAAAAAAAGCTAACAATAGCAGACGAGAAAAGATGGACAAACCTATTCGTAGGACGCATTTCCTTTACAAGAAAAAGGCAAGCTCAAGAAAAGCTAAACTCGGCACTACACATGATACAGTGATTATATCCGAGTGTCTTTACGCAAGTGAATGCTCCAGAATGACGGGAAAGGCTGGACTGAGAAAAGCAGAGAAGTATGAGTACAAGTTCCTTCGGAACGTAATGAGTCCTAGGTTAACAGATGGACAGTATAGACTCCGAGGAAGGGAATAGTTATACAGAGATAATGCGTGATCTGTTAGCCAAGTCGTGCCACATAAATTTATCATGACATTGTTATACATACATATATCTCGATTATAGACCGTTATGCCTTTTAGCGTTCATTCGGCAAGCCTCTGTGAATTTACTGAACGCCGCCACTATCCGCTAATTCAGGGGCTCTCAAACCCCCAAAATCTCACGCGTGCAATTCGAGGCGCAAGAGCTCAGTGCACTGTGCATCGCTCCCACTCGGCACGGCTCGGACCAACCTTTCGTCTCTGGGCTACTCGTTTAAGCTCGGCTCAACACGGGTCAATTCGGCTCGGATTTGGAGCGCTACAGAGCAAGTGAGGAAGAGGGAGACAGGGGGAGCGAGCGAGACAAGTGTGGGGAAAGAGAGAGACAGGGCTAATGCTCCAAATCGAGGAGTGGGGGTCGGCACTCTGGTGAACCAAGCGAAGTCGTCTTTTGCACCGCGCACAGGGCATGCACCCTGAGAGGCCCTGCTCTAATTGTTACTACTGTAGTTCTGTAGCCTCGGTCACTTACATAGGTCTACCTCCTATATTTAAATCGTTAGAAACTGAGTCTAACCATCGTCATCGTCGTCTCCCTCTTCTCCTCTTACCCTCCATAACATAGCCCATTATGCTCCTAGGTAACGTATCCACCTCCATTCGCCTCACATGAACTCTCCTCAGAAGCCGATTTACGCGTACAGCTTCATCCATAGAGTTAATTCCTAAATTAACACTTTATATCTTCATTCCGAGTACCGTCCTGCCATTGTTACCACCTGTTTGTACCAACATTCATTCTCGCTACTTACAGGTTTGTTACTTCTAACTTATGAATAAGTTATTCTGAGTCCACCCAGCTTTCACTCCTGTAAAGTTGAAAACAGACCGATGTAAAGATAGTTTCGTCCCGGAGCTGACTTCCTTCTTACAGAATACTGTTGATCGTAACTACGAGCTCCCTGCATTAGCTTTACTGCACCTTGATTCAATTGACTTATTATACTACCATCCTCGAAGAACACACATCCTAAACTTGAAATTGTTGTTATATTCTGAACACCTTACCAAATATTTATATACCCTACTTAGCATAGTTTAATTAACTTGGATATGCATCTGCTGCGCAGCATGGCGTCTCTATTTATTGTAATGAAAGCCTCAATGAGGGAAACAGTTCTCTCCAGAGATTATACAGCTGTGTGTCCTTACACTGGTGATACCAGTGGACTCAATGGTTTGAAAATCTACTGCTCTGTCCCCCACTTAGACTCGTGTTACACACTGAATTTTAAACAAACATCTTAAAACTGTGAACATATCGGACAAGGAATATAGACTAATTAAATAATTTTTTTTGCTAGGGGCTTTACGTCGCACCGACACAGATAGGTCTTATGGCGACGACGGGATAGGAAAGGCTTAGGAGTTGGAAGGAAGCGGCCGTGACCTTCATTAAGGTACAGCCCCAGCATTTTCCTGGTGTGAAAATGGGAAACCACGGAAAACCATTTTCAGGGCTGCCGATAGTGGGATTCAAACCTACTATCTCCCGGATGCAAGCTCACAGCCACGCGCCTCTACGCGCACGGCCAACTCGCCCGGTACTAATTAATTAAATAAGACGAAGCACAGATAAACTAAGGATTTTTAGAAAGGAACTTCGCTTCTCACAGTATCTGAGTTACTGCACAAAACAAAATCACGAAACCACAGAGGCAGTCGAGAATGTCTCGATGATCTTGTTGTTATAAACTGAGTAAGCAGAATTTGTTGTTGACGGTTGAATGCATCTAATAATAATTTGGCTAATTGTTCTGCATAGATTATCCTGAGCGTAACCAAATTGTTTGAGTCAAGACAGCGGAATATATTGTTGGTGGTCATTTGATAGTACTGTGTGGGATATCTGCAAAACTTATTTATATTTTCAATACGTAACATATTTTATTTAACATGGATATGCACCTGTTGCACAGCATGGCGTATCTATTCATTATAAATAATTAAAGTCCAAATGAAAATAACACTTCCCACCAGGTATATGCATAATTTTTTGTCGGTTTTTGTGATAAAGAAAACACTTGATTTTTAAGGGAAATTCAGTTTTTGTTATTCAAAATATTGGCCAACCGCTTCTACACACTTCGCCGATCTTTCAGGTAAGTCATGAATACCGCGCCAGGAAAACTGCTTGCCTTTTGCGGCAAACTATTCATCGAGCCTCGAAATTGCTGAAGTGCTGCTCTGCGAGCGCGTTCCCCATTAATGTGTAGACGTGATAGATGGCACCAGGTCAGGGCAGTACGGCGGGTGCGGAAGGAAGTCCCAACCAAGCGATTTCAAGGCATCTTTCACTGGTTTTGCTGTGTGAGACGGCGCATTGTTGTGAAACAAAATCACTCCGCCATGTCTTCTGGCACATTCCGGTGTTCTTGCGATCAATGCGTGATTTTAAATGAATCTTTTTTTTTTTTGCTATTTGCTTTACGTCGCACCGACACATATAGGTCTTATGGCGAAGATGGGACAGGAAAGGGCTAGAACTGGGAAGGAAGCGGCCGTGGCCTTAATTAAGGTACAGCCCCAGCATTTGCCTGGTGTGAAAATGGGAAACAACGGAAAACCACCTTCATGGCTGCCGACAGAGGGGTTCGAACCACCTACCTCCCGAATACTGGATACTGGCCGCACTTAAGCGACTGCAGCTATCGAGCTCGGTGAATCATCTGTTGGTGACAACGTTGTGCATTAACGGTTTCGCCGGGATTCAAGAGTTCATAATACCCAAGAGCGCGCACAGTTTTTCACCACGTTTAAATTGTCGAAACCATTTTCTAAACGATGGAACGTGTTCATCATAATGTTTCCACCAGAAAACGATGACTTTCCACAGATTTTTTTTAATAAAATAAGAAAAAGCAATGCGTGCTGGAAATGTTACATTTCAGGCACAAACGTCGACATGATCACTGAACGATACAACAGAGATGCTAGTGTTTGGCGGACTCAACTTGAGTGTGTTGGTAGGTTAATATCAGTTGAAAATACTGACGTAGGCCTAGGTGTCAAATTTATACGGTGCATACTCTTCGCTGGCGCTATCTCTTAGTGAAACCGGAAAAAACTTATGCATACAACTGGTACACCCGTGTCTCCTTACGCTGATGATACCAGCGCACTCAATGGTTTGAAAATACACTACAATTATCTACCTGTTCCAGATTTGTATCTCTAATCTGACTTTCATTTGTCTTAGATTTCTTACCTACCGACATCAATTTACTCTTAGAAAGGCTAATTTTCACACCATACTCATTGCACCTATTTTCAAGTTCCAAGATATTGGAATGCTGGCTTTCGGCACAATCTGTCATTAAGATCAAGTCGTTAGCATAGGCCAAACTGCTTACTACATTTCCACCTAACTGAATAACTCCCTGACACTTTTTAGCTCTCAGTAGATGATCCACGTAAGCCAATAGCGGCAAATTGTGAGGGGAGGCGATCACCCCCCACCCCCACCACTTTGTGGAGAGAACATTAAATTTTTATTTCATTCCAACCAGCTGAAACTAGTTAATTCTTTCCTTTATTTGCTAAAATTTTTGACAACATTACTAGCGGGGAATACGCACAAAATATCATTCGTCGCAGCTAACCGATTTGTATAGCGCCACAGGAAGTAATGGAGACTTTGCATGTGCTATGAGGAAGAGCAGTATGGGTATATATATTTTACCAAGTTCATGGACACTGAGGTATGATTCACCCACTATTGCGCTCATTCATCAGTCCAGTATTCGGGAGATAGTAGGTTCGAATCCCACTGTCGGCAGCTCTGAAAATGGTTTTCCGTGGTTTCCCATTTTCGCACCAGGCAAATGCTGGGGCTGTACCTTAATTAAGGCCGCGGACGCTTCCTTCCCACTCCTAGCCCTTCCCTGTCTCATCGTCGCCATAAGACCATCTGTGTCGGTGCGACGTAAAGCAACTAGCAAAAAAAAAAAAAAAAAAAAAAAAAAAAAAAAAAAAAAAAAAAATCATCAGTCTGACAGTCTCTTTAGTGTCCGTTAGCTTATTACTATGTAGGCAAATAATCACGTCGTTCATCTATTTCATTGTAATTCATGTGTAATATTGTTCCATTGATGAAGGTTTTATTGTATAGTATTGAATCAAAATCTCAAAATCTATTATTATCGCACTTAACTTGGTAGAATGTGAATCTTTACCTCTCTCTCGAAATTCGCTACGAGACCATAAAAAGCGCCATTTTGAATTTTTATTAGTTTTGATGAATGTAATCCCACTCCCCTCCCCTGCTCGCTATATTCCACAAACCCGGGTACCTGTCTCCTGTACACTTTTACCCCCCTCCTTCCGCTCTCCCATTCCTAATTCCAATCTTCGCTACTGATGTAAACTATGAACAACAAAGGTGAAAGATTACAGCCCTGTCTAACCCCTGTTAGAACTCATTTTACACTCAGTTCTCACTGCTATACAATTATATTCATTTCAAAAATATAGCCATTAAGATTAAGAGAAATTATGAACAATGCCACTTTCCCGAAAGAGAGCAAATTTTCAGCGGATTCCTTATTGTGGTATAAAGGAAACTAAGATTAAGAAGCAGTGAGTAATCACCTAACTTAATTTTTAAATTACAACCGTTTGTTCTTGTGACTTTGAAGAGAAGAATAAGAATCTTGAGAGAAACTCACAATCGTTGACAAAAGAACTTCGTTCCTCTTACAGTCTGTCCTTTTATAAGTTTTTAATTTAATCTGGCTGTATTCATCTTGGAACTGATTAAGGGTCACCCTCCATCCACCCCTGTAATAACCCACCACTTAATGTCCCACTTCATTAGCTCTGTCTGTCTCCCCTTCCCTCTTGACAAGGGAAGAAGAAAGAGATGAAGAGCTAGTGGAAGGGAGTGGTTCGCTACTTTTTTTCCCTATCCTCCCACGCTGTCGTTCCCTAGAAAATCCCGGTACGGCCCGTCCCTGGAGTCGTGGAGGTCATCCGTCATCCTGAGGGACAACCTCCTCCTCCTCCTCCTCCTCCTCCACCACCTTCTCGTTTCTCTCCCAGTGCGCTACTAGCTCGTCTTTTGTCTTTCGGACCAACACAGTGTCGGACACTGGAAACAGCCTCCACTTAAAGAAGATAATCTCTTCTCGTCTCACGTCCTCGTAAAGGAAGCTGAGGTAACGTCCATTCCACTCTTTCAACAAACTTGTGGGGTTATGTAATACTAAAAACTAGGTCTCGGAAGTTGAAGACCTATATCATCATCAACATCATCATCATCATCATCATCATCAACGGTTCTCTGCCTATCATCAGGTTTTCACATGTGTTTTCCAAGCCGATTCTTCTCTCACTCTTTAATGTTCCAGTATCGTCCATTAATTTTCACACTGTCCACCATCAGACACCTCTCTCTTCCTCTCAACATTCATCCTGCAACTTATCCTTCCAGTGCTTGTGTTAATAAACAATTATTTCTTGAACTGTGACCTAACCAGTTATCCTTTATCTTTTGAGTGGTTTCCAGTATTGTCGTCCTTTCTTCACCTCTTCTTTCCAATACTACATTCCTTAAATTATCTTTCCAGTTGGTCTCCTCCTATAAATTGACTATAAAACCCAATAAGAAGACATAATACTATACAAAAATGATCTAAAAACTGGCAAGAAAGACACAAAACTGTGTACCAAATTCATTCATGATTTTAGTTTCAAATACATATTTAATGAAGGAATATAATATTTGAAAATTCAAAATTATGGTGGTATGCAACACACAGTGACAAAATACAAGAGAGAAACTTTTTCTTTCAGATATTATACATTTTTTATTAACAGGTAAGCAACTCAAAGTTGAAAACGTCCTAGAAATATGAGCTACAAAATTCATTTAAATAAAATGTAATAAAATATCCTGTAGATTATATTACAACTTCGACTATTTTCCTACCAATACGAGAGTTAATGTGAGTCAATGCATAGTTTCACTTAAGCCCATATAATTACATTCGGTGTTGATATTTTTCAAAAATTAAAAAATGCATGAGGGTATTGAACCAGAGAGTACATCACAGAAAGAATGGTGTAAATAAGTTAATTTGGCTAGGACTTGAATAAAAAACGAGTAAAGCAAAGAGCTATTTAGGCTGTATTTCCCGAATTGCGTTTAGGCTGAAAGTGATATTCGATTTTTCTTTTTTAGTTTCATAGAGATATCCGAGATTCACAATTTAAAACATTTCCTGGCCTTTGGCCCTTTGACTTGTGGCACAATTGAGAAAATCGCATAATTTTACGTTCTTTTTCAATTTGTTTTACGTCACACCGACACAGATAGGTCTTATGATGACGATGAGCTAGGAGTTGGAAGGAAACGGTCGTGGCCTTAAGTAAGGTACAGCCCCAGCATTTGCCTGGTGTGTAAATTCGAAACAATTGAATATCATATTCAGGGCTGCCGACACTGGGGTTCGAACACACCATCTCCCGGATGCAAGCTCGCAGCTGCGTGCTCCTAACTGCAAGGCCAACTTGCCAGATACAAGGATATGTTTTGTAAAGTTTCGATGTATTAATGTAAGACGTATCGAGATCGACATTCATATCAATGTAAAGACAATATGAATCGAACGTATGATTTCTGTTGTGAAGATGCCTTGATCCACAAGAACACTCATGAATGATGTATCAACATATTGGTTTGAAAATAGACAGAGGAAAGGAGCGAAAACTTCCGGAAAAGTCTTTCCTTTTAAAGACAGTGACAGTGTGGCGATACGCTGGTAATTTTACGGCTGAAAACATGTTCGTAGTCCAGGAAATTAAATTGCCGTTTCTTTCTGAGAGATTAATATTTTATATACAATCCATAGGCAGAAATTTATGAAACTGGAGGGTATATATATCTCCCCTAGTGCACCATCACTGCATTTTTCTACGTCGGAGATTTGCAGGGGTCTCTGAAATTCGGCTGTGGGTTAGCATTTCAACTCCAAACACCGACATGGTACCTTTCTCAATGTGACAACCACTTCCTTCCAGTTCCTATACTGTACAATTGCACCTTCAGCCAACAAGACAACTCCCTCACACAGAGGTAATGTAGCTTTCCACTTTCTCGAGTCTATAGAAGAAATTTTGGCAATTCGCTCACTTCTATTCTGAATAATTCCCCCTTTATAATTAGTTTGGCCATCACTCTAGGTGTGCTCATTTCATTCTAGAACCGGCATACACAACATCACGGGCGAGTGGGAATTCAACTCCAGGTCCAGCAGAGAGCTGGAATCAAATTACGTATACATCTTACTAAGTTGTTGTCCTGCTAAATTATTGCGGACGTGCAACACCATATTCAAAGCGCGTACTAACATAACTCAACTTCGCTTTCTCCCTCTTAATTCAACTAGGTCAGATGGTAACAAGTAACCTTCCGGGCGTGTTTTGCACAGTAAATAATAAAGTAATACGCCCGTAATAACCCATTAAAGAAGATAATTCATGGATCCACTAATCTAAATTGTATAATGAACATTGTTTTCGAAAACTTATATACCTAGAGCAAAAGAGGAATAATCCACTTTTCCAAGATAATAGGCTCGATTTCAAGTATAACTGGTGAGTATCTTTAAGACATGAATGTACAGGTATCTCCGGAAAGAATCCACTACTTTCTTTGTGACAATTAAATGTTCATAAATACGTCCCTCGTTCCATAAACGGTTGCTAATTTCAAATCACCATCAGCCATAAGAAAAAGCCTGAACTGTTGCTAGATAACACTGTCTGACCATCCATCTATACCTTACATCACACCCTGCACGGTTGCTAGGTAACACTGTCCGACCATCCATCCATACCTTACATCAAAGCCTGCACGGTTGGTCAGAGAAGAGTAGAATAATTATTTATGTGTTGTTTGGTGGATAGTAATTCATTGAGGTTGTGCATTAAATAATGTGAAGGAGTCTTCAAAAATATCCCGGTGATATATTTATTGAGTTGAGAATTGATGTTCGTCGTGTGTATGAATTTAATGGTGGTAATGAATGATGAGTACTTAAGCATGAATGCATTTTTTTCTTTTGTAATAAGGTTTTCGAAGTATACTAGAGTTGCTTATGTGATAGTCGTCAAATATGCGATAACCTAAGAGTTGATGTGAGTTAATTACGCGCAGATATGAAGGAATGAATCCTCAATAATAATTGACACCATGTAGATGAAAATCATGTCGCAGGTGAGATGTATAGATGTTGTTCTGAGCAATGCGTAGTTTGATTTCTTGCTAAATAATATTCTATTGGTAGATCACAGATTTGGTAGTGAGCATTGAGTGCAGATTTTTTAGGATTGTTCGTGAAGGATACCAGAGGTTGCAGAGTCATCGGTGAATTATTATTATCATTGGTGTCCTTATTTTCAGGAATTTGTTGTTATCCAGATGCAATTGTTGCAGAATTTCGAAGGAAGCTGATTTAAAATTTATCATGCAACTTTAGTAATTAGAGGGTTCATAATGTACCCAGATTTTCTGATTATCATTCGTACAATTGACAACGTTGAGAATATACATCATTGGAGCATCCAAGTTCTTTTTATTTAGTTTTTATGAATTAGGCGATGACTTTAAAGGATAACGGAATACGGAAAGACACGCTTTTTGGGGTTAGTGAACATGAGCGGTAATGAATAAAATTACTTTATTTTCATTTTAGTAACCAGAAGAATTTTTTGTGAATAATTAATTTATAACGTAATTAAGCCTTCAGAATCTCGAGTGTTGGTTTTTTGTTTATTTTGTTGGCATTTTAAGAATTATAGCGAAGCCAATATGTTTCATTTATGTTATGAATAGAATTTAATGTGGCGACATATGATGACCAACAAAAGTTTAGGGATTTTGGACAGTTATATTTAGTCACGACACTCAATTTCAAATAGACGTCCATTTATGTTGCTTTTGGATTAAGTTGTAGCTATGTTTTCATGATATGATATTTATTAGACGGAACATCCTTCCAAGAAAAGAATCATTCTTCGTCTTCCCATTAGTAGGCTAAGTTTAATACTAATATGATTAAATTTTACGTAATTATTGGATATACATTCCCATACGTCAATCGGACGTCGAAAACCTAAGCGGTGAGATCCTGTGACCAGACACGACGAACTTGCACGTCCCTTGAGTGGAATTCCTTGCATCTCCGCATGACAACAGCCGAGGCATAACATTAACAACTTGAACCCTAAATCAGAATACGTGAAAGGTCATAGGTTGCAGTATGGCATGTCCTGCCACAGCAGACTTCTCTGGCTGGAAACGAAGTAAGTGCCTGCGATGTTCTTTAACCTTTGTTGCTACCTCCCTACATGTTTGGCCAAAATAAACTGATCCAGAGGAGCAAGGCATCATATATATTCCCGCGCAGTTTAAACCTATAGTATCTTTGACAGATCGCAAACAATATTAGGGTTAAGAATGGTCTTGATATTGTGCTTTCTGAAAATATTGCCGATCCTATCCGTGACAGATTGTAGGTATGAAAAGTAGACCAGACTCAAAGGACGAGAATCATGTGACAATGTGTCTTTTGGCTTAGGATATAGCACTTCATCAATCTGTTTCCTTGAGTAGCCTTAAATACTTCAAGGATAACTTCAATCTTCCATAAAGCAGACCACAAAAGGATTCATGTTATGCTTGTGAAGAGCTGATGATAAAAATACGCAGCCCATTTTAAATGATACTGCCAAAAGGGTTGCAGTTGTCGAATTAATGGTTCACAAACGGTGTACAAACGAGTTTTATGTCAACATGAAGGAATATGAGGACATTTGTCGTGAAAGAGACTATGTACTTGCTCTTTGTTCTGATTTAATGCAAAACTTACCTTTGCCTAATATCCCCATCCAGGAGATGTTCTACCTACGGCAGCTGTAGGTCAATGTATTTTGCATACACAATATTAAGAGTGGGAAAGCTCTACTCTACATGTATGATGAAAGTATAGCGAACAAAAGTGCCAACGAGGTGTGTTAGTTCCTTTATAACTACATAGTGGAGTACGTTCCAAGTTTTGTGAAGGTCTTGCACTTGTAATCGGACTCATGTGCAGGTCAGAACAAGAATAATTCAATGATTCGGCTTCTGACAGCTCTCACTGACACTCACCGCTTTGAAGAAATTGTTCGTAGATTTCCAATGCCTGGTCAATCATACCTACCATGTAATTGGGATTTTGGACTTATCAAGCGACCTGTTCATAAGACAGAGTGTATATACCAAAATAATATGTGGGAATCGTTGTAAACTGTGCCCAGAACAACAAATTTACAGTTCACATGGTAGGTACAGAGGACATTTTGGATTTTAACAGTTGGTGGCCAAATCTCTACAAAAAGGGAGGACTCTACATGGAATCTAGAGGAAGAGGAGTTGAACGCCAGTCAAAGGTATCATTCAGTCCTGCTAGTTACTGTGAGTTCAAATATAAGTCAACAATTCAACACACTGTGACCACTTTTGACTTTATTGTTGGACTTGTAAACCACACGTTTGATTTCAGTTTGCCAGGAAACCCTCGCATTAATCTTCCTCAGTGCCCTGTGTACAACAGACGTGTTCCCATTAAATCGACCAAGGTAGATGACATCAAGAAAGTTACGAAGTACATTCCACAAGAATATTTTAAGTATTATGACGATATATTGAAATGTCCGACAGAAGAGAACTAGAGCCAAACACAATGTGAATACCTGATGCTACTAGGTGTTATGAAATACTATTATACTTAACATTATTGAAAGTGACAACATTACAAATTTAAGTTTTTGACAAGTTTATCGGATGTGATCATTAAAAAGCAAATAACCACCAGAATATTAAATATTTAGCTCATATAAATATTGACTCTGGAGAGTCACTTCTAAAAGGCCCTTAATTTTACAGATTTTGGAAGCTTATCTGTACTTCCTAATGAACCAGACAAAGTTATACTTCTATTTCTAAATATCTATTATGACATTTACATGTATTTTACAAAAAATTGTTGGTCCCAGCTAAATAGTTTAAATGTAAAATATATTTTAGTGTCTTTCTCAAAACTAGTCCCCATGCTCGTGATGCATTTTAGAAATGACCGATTCAATTACTGGATCGATTTCGCTAAAAAATTCACAATTTTTTTCTTATTACTCCTGAGAGGAAGTAGCTTGAACGAAATCCGATCTGTAGTGTTGCATAGGCGGTGAGAAGTGGTGAAAGAGGAAATAGGGGACGGAAGGCAAACTGAAAGACAGGTCTTATGGTTGTCTAACCAAAAGTACATAAAAATTATGATGTGTTTCTTAAAATCCATCTTCTTTTTATCCTTCTATAAATAATAGCAGAATGGGTTAAAAAATAAAATATCGAAACTGACAGAGATTGTGGGTGAATGTGTGTTTGTTCCAGAATAGCGTTCAACAAAATTTAGTGAAATGTAAAAATATGAAAATGACCGATATTAGTGGCGAATCCATGGTCTTTGTGGTAGCTGAGATGAACGGTGACACTCTCGATGTCTAAGTAAAATTCCGATCGTTATAAGGGTTAGAAGAAGGTGAGAAAGAGTGTCCAAAATGACCGAGATTATGTATGTACGTGTGTATGTTCCAGCATAGCTCTCAACCAAACATGATACACATACGACTTACTGTTTGGGAAAGAAGAATTTGGGGTAAAACACTCGTACGGGCAGGGGTGGAAAGGGGGTGAAATATTAAATTAATATAAAACAACCATTATTAAATGTGAAAACTATGTATGTTATTAAATTTAAAATAAACGGTTTAGAAGCATCTAGCGCAGTAGAATTAATAAACGCGGACGAAGCCGCGGGTACCTGCTAATAGTATATAAATATTAGCTTTCTCGGAAACGACTCTACAGATTTTGATTAAAATCACAGGCTATAGGTTTGTTGGGACTAGACATCGATCGGCAAGAGTCTTATCATCCGCCTCTGTGATGTAGTGGTTAGTGTGACTAACTGCCAACCCCGGAGGCCCGCGTTCGAATCCCGGTTCGCCACGAACTTTGAAAAGTGGTACAAGGGCTGGAACGGGGTCCACTCAGCCTCGGGCGATTAACTGAGTAGACGGGATTTAATTCCCACATCAATCATTTTCGAAGTAGTTTTTCCGTGGTTTCGCACTTCTTCTCCAGGCAAATGGTACCTACCTAACTTAAGTCCATGGCCGCTTCTTTCTAGCCTCTTCCCTCCAATCTTCCCATCGCTGACAAGGCCCCTGTTCAGCATACCAGGTGAGGCCGCCTGTGCGAGGAAGTGGTCCTCCTCCCCAGTTGAAACAACTCAACCCAATATCTCACACTCCAGGAAACTGCCCTTGAGGCGGAAGAGGTGGAATCCCTCCCTAAATACGAGGGAAAAACCAACCCTGAACGGTAAACTGATTAACAAAGAAACAACATAATAATAATAATAATAATAATAATAATAATAATAATAATAATAATAATTTGGTTTATTCGCTAGGTAGTTTCCATATTTTGGCATGCAATTTTCTTGGCTTTTGTTTCGATTCCCAAATTGTTTCACCCCGATATTTAAATTATTATTTTCTTTATTAGTATTTTATTATTATAGTTTTTAATGACTATTTTAAGTAACACTCTCGAAGATGCTGGAATTCCACTCGAAAATTTATAATTAAATTTTTAAACACACTTAAAGCTGAAACGGTTGATCCAGATTTTGATTATGAAAAAATTGAGTGCAGCGATGGATAAGAGAACAAGTGATTCTTCTTCTTCTCCTCTGATCCCTTGTTTATTATTATTATTATTATTATTATTATTATTATTATTATTATTATTATTAACCAAGCGGAATAGGCAGTACAGTGCTGCCCGTCATTCGGAGCTCCAGTACGTGGGTCGATCCCGCCTCAGTCCGGTGGTATTTGAAGGTGCTCAAATGCGCCAGCCTCGTGTCATTCCAATTACCAGCGTAGAGAAAATGAATAAATTATCAGAACTCAGGAATTCAAGGGGACTGTTTGTCTTTGAACCTCTTATGGTCTTTTGAAAACGTAGATGATGCTATTATAGCCTATTGCTCTCAAGAATATGTATTTAATTGTTCCTGGAAATCTACTAGCACGTGTAATCCGGCTTCGAGAGCCATTGTTTGCTGAAACTGTTGTACTGGATTTCGATAACAAAGCGTATTAAACTGCACCAATTAGCATGTTAAGGCAAAAATTAGTTGAACTCACCGTCAATTTACCAGAGTGTATGCAATTCTAGTATATTGAGGGACTGACATTTGGGTATGATATTCGAATTTTCAAAAAATAGAACTTCAGTGGAAAACTGGGATATGTCATATGACGGTCATTCAATAAGTGTTCGGCTCCATGGCTAAATGGTTAGCGTGGTGACCTTTGGTCACAGGGGTCCCGGGTTCTATTTCCGGTTGGGTCGTTTATTTTAACCATCACTGGTTAATTTTTCTGGCACGGGAGCTGAGTGTATGTGTCGTCTTCATCATTATTCCATCCTCATCACGACGCGCAGGTCGCCTACCGGCGTCAAATCAAAAGACCTGCATCTGGCAAGCCGAACTTGTTCTCGGACACTCCCGGCACTAAAAGCCACACGCCATTTTATTTCATTAAATATATATCTTTTTTATCATTCGTTTGAATGAATTATTGGAAGAGACATTATCCATAGTCCTTATATTAAACTTAGCTACTGGTAAATAAACATACCGTATCATAGCGATTACTTCCTTTCCCATTAAAAAAAATTGATCCCATTTTAAAGATCCCGCGGAAGCTCATTTTGGCGCAAATTCCACCATTAAAATAATTAGGCTTGTTAATCATTATTTTGCCTCAGTTTTAAAAGCCCCATCAAAATGAAATTCGGTGTGCCTTGAATTTAAAACTGGTTCTTCAGTCTACAGCAAACTGTACAATATTGTATTTAAAACTTCTTGCTTACATGATTCTCAAAATTGCCATTGTAAATTTAGCATTAAATTTTCTACCTACATTTTTTTTTTAAATGTTTTGAAGTGATTTGTTTCTTGTTCAAAGACCGTGGCAGTGCTGACATAGGGTGCTGTCCTGGGACCTTCCTGGCAGATGGAGAAAGGCTCAAACATTCGTTGTCGTCTTGATGGCCTCTCTCCATTCCGCACAGAATTGGCCTTGGTGATCTCTTATCCATTTGTTCCCTGGCATATATTCGTGGAAGTGCCCAACGCCCTTCCCTTGTGCGGCAGATTCATCCGTGACTGAAATTTTCTGATTTGGCAACGGCATGGTGGGCTGGAGATGGTTTAAATGTCCACCTAATTTTATCACATCAGAGTATATTTTACATATAACGTCAGGCAATTGTTTATGAAGTTCCGTTTGGGCCTGCTATGGACCATGTGGTTCTTATCTGTAGCAACTTTCTTCTTTGACCAGTACTCCTTCATTCTTGCACTGTGAATGTCTTTTTGCAATTTTATAGATATCAAATAATAATAATAATAATAATAATAATAATAATAATAATAATAATAATAATAATAATAATAATAATAATAATAATAATCTATATTATAACCGTTCAATGGCATGTGAGTCAGCTGTTCAGCCATTGAAGGTTATGCCAAGGAAAAGATTAACGGGAATTACTCGTAAAATACGTCCAGCAGCCACAGATCAAGTTGTAATACGTCTAATTGTGTATAATAATCGGGATAACTCGCTTTCAAACAAGAAATTGGATGGAAATAAAATAAAAACGGAGAAACATAAGCTCGGAACCCCGTGGTCGCCGGATGCTTACAATCATGAAATGTTATTTAATATATAAGCAGAGGCTAGCAAGTAGAGATGGGCACTATCGACTGATAACTATCGAACTAGTCGATAGTTGAAACTATCGTAACAGTCGACTACTTTAAAAAACAAGTCGACTGAATTCAGTCGTACTCCCGTCACAGCGACGCGGAAGCGAATGGAACTATCGGTTTATGGCCATTTCGGATATGTAATATATATGTTAACTTTATAGGTACATACTTAATGTGGCGATTTTCTCTTGTCGTTTTATGTGCTCTTTATTTCGTTGCATATTTGTTTATATTAATTACGTTATTCATAAATAATGCATAACTATAAAAATCTGCATAACTATAATAATAATCTAGAAAATACAGTAGTAGTGTGTTTGGCTAGACTCATATATATATCTTGATTGTGTACTACAGCAACAAATTTTACATATTATTATTGTTAGCACTGTTCGGGAATAGAGCCTCATTGTGGTCTTTCTACGTTTCACTGTCCATTTAGCACCAAGAAAGACCATTCCTATGATGCTTATTCGTATTAAGGGCATCTCCCTATTTATTAGTGCCGTGTACGGACGAGTGCGTAAATCGGATTTTAATCTGCGCAACTGTGAATTCCTCGATAGTGTGATTATAAAAGTCTGGAATTGGGGTATGCTCCCAAGGTACAGTACTATTGTGGCATTTGCCAGGAATGAATGTAGAAAACCCCATGGAAAACTGCATTAAGGATATGGTATCCGCTATCAGTGAATGGAATACGGACCTGGGACAGCTTCTTATTCCTAATGTGGAGTGATGTGGACTCATCGGCTGCGAACGTGGGTCCCTTTGAATAAATTTCTAAGTCACTCAATTTAACATTAATTTTGTTCTAATGAGTGTCTATACAAGTGATTTCTAATTATTGGTAAATTGCGTTAAAATCAGTCGAATTCGTAAAAGTACGACTCTCCACTTTTGATACGGAGAGTTTCGACTGGAAACATTCGAATGTTTTTCATGGACTGACTACTTGCGTTATACGAATACTTTCTTTCGACTGAAATCATTCGACTGTTCAGTCTTCTCAACAGGAAGTAATGAATACTTTTGTTCGACTGAAAAAATTCGACTATTCAGTCGATAGTTTGAAGGGACTATCGCCCGACTAGTCGATAGTGGTTTTCAGTCGATAGTGCCCTTGAAGGTTATGCCAAGGAAAAGATCAACGGGAATTACTCGTAAAATACGTCCAGCAGCCACAGATCAAGTTGTAATACGTCTAATTGTGTATAATAATCGGGATAACTCGCTTTCAAACAAGAAATTGGATGGAAATAAAATAAAAACGGAGAAACATAAGCTCGGAACCCCGTGGTCGCCGGATGCTTACAATCATGAAATGTTATTTAATATATAAGCAGAGGCTAGCAAGTAAAGTTTTCATTCTCAACAGCATGAAAAAGGAAGTCTACCATATTATATCCAGGTCCAGCAATAACGCGGCGGAGGCCATGACTTAACGTTATATGTTAAATGATCAAGAAGGCGTTGAAGAAAATAAAACGATTCTATACGTCATGAAGACAAACAAATGGTGAAGTGTTCCTTTGTACATCTTCCTAATCAGAAGAGTTGACGTTATCTCGGAACTTATTTCCTCAAATATCAAAAACTTATGGAAGAGAAGTTACAAAGTAGCGAACTTAGCATAAGATACAAACGCGGACCAATATTATTAATGTTACAATTTTAATGAACTTTTGTTTTTATGAACAATTGTATTGTATGAAAAACTGAGATTGAAAGTCTTCAACATTAAATAATCAAATTAATCAAATCATTAATCAAATTATTATTACCTGGTGTAGTGTGAGTTGTGTTCTTTGTGTAGTTGCTTGTAGCTTGAATCTTTGTAGACACTCGACCTTCACGACTTTCTTCCAGGAGGACAGTTTCAGCATGATCAGATGCCGTTGATCATTTCTAGATCTTGTTGATTACGTTAGTATCAGCTAGGTATTGTGTATTCTTTTTCAGATGGGGAACGTGAATTCCTGGGTCACGCTGTTATATTTGATTGATTTATTACTGAATACAATTATGATGTCTTTTAATACAGTACAATCGCTCATTTAAGGATGGTAATGCTGATGACATTACATTAGGGAACTCAAGTTGATTAACACTTAGGCTATTTATGAGAAGAATGATAGAATGATAGGGCGTTGGAAGATGAAATCTTGCATACATGAAAGATAAACGTAAATGAAATACTGAAGATTTTCATTTTATTTTTATAACGAGCGGGCAATTAATAACAAGGAAATAATTTTATGAACGACACTAAGCCTTCAGCAAATCCCATATCTGATTTCATCATGATAGAGTTTTCAATTTTAGTTTTAATTTCTTAATGATGGTAATAATAATTTCGTGTGGCTATTTCTAGCCGAGTGCAGCCCTTGTAAGGCAGACCCTCCGGTGAGGGTGGGCGGCATCTGCCATATGTAGGTAACTGCGTGTTATTGTGGTGGAGGATAGTGTTGTGTGTGGTGTGTGAGTTGCAGGGATGTTGGAAACAGCACAAACACCCAGCCCCCGGGCCATTGGAATTAACCAATGAAGGTTAAAATCCCCGACCCGGCCGGGAATCGAACCCGGGACCCTCTGAACCGAAGGCCAGGACGCTGACCATTCAGCCAACGAGTCGGACTTAACGATGGTGAATGATGATGATAGTAGCCAACAAAGAGTTTTATATGATTATTCTCCAACCACGCTGCGATGTAAATATTAATGTATGGATATTAAGCAGATTGAATGTCACTATAATAATCACATCACGTTTCCTCTAGTGTATAAACTCACGACTACTTGTATTTCAAACTTCATTAAGGCCTAATTTCAAGAATTTCTTAACTACGTTCAAAAAGTGTATATTTTTACGAATATTTGTATTTTAGACTTCATTAAGGCCTGATATTAAGAATTGCATAACTACTATCAACCATTTCGCACTTTTCCAACTTTTCCTTCATATTCATATGTAAGTTAATTACAATCAGGTACCTGATTAATGAACTTTCAGTTTGAGATTAAGGCTGAAGATGCCCATAATTAAAGGGCGAAACATGTCCCTATAATTTTATTTAATTCATTATCTTTTTTATAAATAAACTTTAATATTTATTTGACTTCATTGTACATTTCAATACGGACCTAAATATGAGAATTATAACATGTAACGTAGAGTTTTCAGCACATTGAGTGAAACAGACATACTTCCAAGTTCCCATGCTTTTTCAGTTCAACGACCTGTTCATGAACAGCAGAACGTTGTTGAAATGGTGCAGTGTAATCCTACTACCAGCATACGGCTTCTTTCTGCACGAACACGTAGTATATGGCGAACACTGCGGAATACTTGTACCCTTTTCTAAAAGTCAAAGATGTTGGGTGGATAAGACACATACGTGCACTCCACTAGCCCGAAAACAAAAGTACATCAAATGTGTTCTTCCTCAGAACCATTGAGCATAGGGCGTATGTCCATATGAAGTGTTTTGCTTCAAGTGATTATTCTTATCATATTCCTTAATATTTACCATTCCTTCTGGGTTCCTGCTCATATCACGTTTGCCCGCAGAGTATGATTAACTTATAGCCCTGGCATTTGCTTGGCGAGACAGTGAGGAACTTTGGAAAGTTATCTTCAGGTCCAATGACAGTGGGGTGTAGTCCACATACCTTCTAACAAATACAGGTTCGGTTCGCGTGCAGTAAATTTTGGTAGAGGATCTGTCATCAGGACAAGGTGAGTCACTGAACTTTTCCTGCCCCTAGTTGTAAGAATCGATCCCATTCACTTTCTAAATCTTAAGACTTTGCAACCAGCGCAAGTAAATATGAAGTGCTTTGTTCTGCTGCAAGACCATTCAGCAAAAAGCTTTAAAGAATCGAACACGAATAAGAAGAGTTTCTATCAAGAACTAAGTGGTTCCAATAAATCTGAACCACGCTACACGTATTGTGGCTTCCACTCTGAGTCTTATTAGCCTCGCTACGTAAGGAATCTTTATCGTTCTATTTTATTTCAAGAAGTTTAATGCCAACCTTACCGTCCCGTAGACAGCAATATAAGTTGGAAACTTGAAGTTCATAGCATTAAGAATTGGGCGGGGAGGAAGGTTACTTATCTCCAAAACAAAAGCTAAAAAAGGAATTATATCAATATCTTTTATTTCCATCTTTCTCCGTCTCTTTCTGGGTCAATTGGATTCAGGTCATTTAACATAAGAGGTCAACTGACCTCCACCCTGTTTCCCTCCCGCTGGCATGTATTGAAAACTTGGAGGCTATAATTCTATCCTCGCAACATTTGTCTTAGCAGTCAGGACAATGGAGCTGATGGCAGGGGGCATTACGGGCTGGAGCAGCAAGGTAGTTTCCAACTAAGGACTTGGATCCCGGTACATTCGTGCTGTCCTCACAACGACTATTGGGAATGGAAATGTTATGTTCATCCAGACCTGGCCAAGCAATATCTCTCGTGGTATTGTCAGAAAAACGTCTTGGGTGGATGTTAAGAGATCGGAGAACAGTTCCATGAAATGATAACTGTAATCGTTTGATCATTGGGAGTGGTATTTCTGTATGTAACATATTATATCTATTTGTTAGTCCCAGCTTTCAATCCACTTAATTGTAACAGATTAACTTTTGAATCAGTCACTGAAATTCTCTGCACCTACACTTTCATAAGTACGTCTCCGTTTGTACAGTTTGACTGACCATTTGACTGGACGGAACATGCCATGTATTTTAGTAACTTTCATATTTCAGGTCTTATGTCCTAGCTGAACTTTGATGGGAAAGGCAAACAGGGTTCAGCAGTAACGAAAATGTAGAAGTTGACATATCTAGACGAGAACTAGTAGGACTGAAACGACAGTGATAATATAGAGATGTACGAACTAACAAGAAGTACGACAATCAGATTTCAAAGGAGAAGAATTTTAAAAAAATCTTAGGGCGCATTTTAATATTTAATATTATTATTTATTCTCCAAGGAAGGCAGCCGTCTTTGACCTAAAGTACTGTATGTTAAAGCTATCATTTATAGTATTACAAAATTAAATGTTATTAATACATTATCCAGTAGAGCAAAATACTGCAAAGAATATCACAGTGAGTTGAAACCTTTATATAGGAAACAGATTAAAGATTAAGCGCAACACATTTTCGCAAATATATCAGAAACTTGGGAGGGGGGAAGTTTATATTGCGGTAACTCAGGTTTTGTTCCTTTTGATACCATATAGTGGACAATGGAGAATTAAATAAGCTACTATTTGTTCTGATTGGCACTTACAAAGGTATCCTTCTTGTAATGGTATTTTAAAGCGTTGAAAATAACTTCTAAATTTACCACGCCCACTCTGTAAGTATAAAAGCGGGTTAGAAAAGTAGAACTTTGCTCTTCTTCTATAGAATTTTGTCGGCTATGTACAGGATGGATCAGGTGATGCAAACTACTCACTGATAATCTCAGTTTTTACTAAAATACCGTATGCATTCATTTCTATCTGACAGCATTGTTTGGCTAACTGCGTGTAAAATTCTACTTTTGACACTGTTATCTGACAGAGGAACGAACAGTCTACTGGAAGTCCTAATTAATTACGGCGGGTTAGCATTCCGTGTGTCACAATGAATGATTTATTGTCGACATCGTACCACACTGAAGAAACTGAATTTCTATCCTCCAAATTTTTTTATGCTGATGCTATTGATATTGATGATAAATCATTAACTTTTCGCTTCGATTATTATTGTCTTGGACGGATGGTAATACTCTCTCTTATCTTCTCTTTTGGCACTGAAGTGCATAGTTTATGAACAATCATAATCTAGAATGGATATTGCTCTGACTTCTTCAGTAGAGGTTATTCAACTGGTAATATGTCTCCCAGCTTGATAGCTTGGCTTTATTTTCCATTCCTTTGATTTTCTGCATCACTTGTCCACTGGACGGTGTCTTCATACAGTGCAATAATTTTACGGTCCGTCCCTAGCCGACACCATTTGAACTCAAAAGGGGATGCTTGACATGACAGGATATCCACTGACACGAATCCCTCGCAATTTAGCCCTCTTTAATGCCATCAACTGAACAAGGATTCGATCTACAGTTTCTAGAATAAGAGAGGAGAGCCTAATGAAGTGTGAAACTGAACGATCTGGTGAGATGTACGTTTACAATAAAAGTAGGAGAAGAGAAGACAAAATAAGAATGAGACTGTATTACGTCAATAATTAGCTCGGGAATTTGAAATGATTACGAAGACTGAGAGGCTGTGATTTCAAGTGAGGTGGCAGACAAGCAAATAGCGGAGGTAACTACACACACTTTCGAAATATAAATTTGTCCATACTTTTATAATACAATGAGGTATGAAATCTTCACACACAACTAAACCAAAGTTTTGGGGTCTTATGAAAACTACACACACTGCATGACTCGGGTTATATTACGTACAAATCGCGCGGAATGTCAACTAATTTTGCGAGCAATAACCACACTCTTGTCTTATGTAGCTATTATTAGAAGGAGAGGGTAAAAGTTAAAACAGACTTGGAGGGATATTTGCGTGCCACCAGAACACACACAAATATAAATGAATGGACTTGAGATCAAAGTACTATCTGTTGGTGTACATTCTTTGCTATTATAAAGTTTGAATTATTGTGGTAAAGTAACTTTAACATTTTTTTATTTATTCGTCGTAATTTTTAAGATACGTTATCGTCGCTTAAATACCTCCATCTCAAGTGGCAGCGCGCTGACCTCTCACCGCTGGATACCGTGGTTCAAATTCCGGTCACTCCATGTCAGATTCGTGCTGGACAAAGCGGAGGCGGGACATTATTTTCTCCGGGAACTCCAGCCTTCCCTGTCATAGTTCATTTCAGGAACACTCTCCACTATCACTTAATTTCATGTGTCAGTCATTAATCATTGCCCCAGAGAAGTGCGACAGGCCTCGGCAGCCGGCACAATTCATATCCTATTATTACAAATCTGCATGAATATGAATCGTTTGAATTAATTAATTAGAAGAAATGTCTCTCATTTGATCATGAACTCACTTCTTGATGTTAAGAACGAATGCTTTTTGATGTTTTCATTATATTAGACGCACACAGAATAAGATTATGTTCATCCCTGTGTAGCATTCATTTGCTACATATCAATTACTATCTACTAAATTACTAATAATCACAGACACATTCAGTATCCACTTTGGAAATGAGTGAACTTGTCCTAAATAATTAGGGTAGCTTTATGATTAAACTGCAACTCTAGTATATCATTTCATAAAATCCAGTCAGTCTTTTATAGGTCTTTAGGGAATATCATGGAAGAAAATTATAAGACATTATCAGTCGTAAAATATTATTAAGAAGACATTATAGAGTAATCATGTCACTAATAGCTTGTTGTATTAAATATAATAATATTATGCCACTTCAATAGTGTGATTTTATCATTGAAGTTGCCATTTTAGTGAAAAGCATAGGTAGCAGGATTTATTTTGGTGATCAGTCCCTATTAATAGCTCATAAATATCATATTCTTGTTGCCAATTGTTATGCGATATGGATTATTCATTGTGTAAACATCATTACCACCATAATATCTACCAATTGATCCGCGTCTACGCCACTAAACTAGACTTCATTTATTAAAATATAAATCATTCCTCTTATATCTTCTCATCATTACCACAATTCATCAATTCTTTCCTTCATTCTACCATCTGACACTTCCTTTCTCATATTTCTCCTCATATTTTAGCGCACCACGTGTCAATATTTCTTATTTAATTCACAGTAATACATACTGTAATTCAATTCACTTTTCAACAAAATCATTCCCCGGATCAATATCTATATCTTATTTCTGCCAATACCTTCCTTATTTATACATATGTATCCATATCTAACCTCCTCTGATTTATTAATGGCGATAAATGGTTTACCTTTACGAACCTGATACCCTACATTTCAATATTACTACCTGTCACACTCTACTCTCATCGTATACTCTTATAAATGGCAAGGTTTATTATGATTGACTGATATCGTTGACATAACGTTATATTATTATATGGTCACTTCCCTAGCTCAAGATAAACTTTATTCATGCTGAAGACTACTTATTACCTTCCTAAATACGTCACATTTTAGATCACTCGCGAGAAACTCCTCGATATTGAGTTATATTATGAAGATATAACGACCTATTACACTCCAAACAAATATTCACAGTCTATATTATACAAAGGAAACATAAAATTCACTTGATAATATTCTGACAACTTATCTTATTCTGTATTCGTCTGCCGGGATTGGTGGTGGTCCAGCAACGCCATCAGCTGCACTGGTCCTCCTTTTGATGTTATGGGCTCGGTCATCTGGCATCTCTTCTGCGGTAATCGAGCTTTCATCTGCCCGTCAAGTCGTCTGGTCTCCTCTGGTAGTCAACTCCATTCTCGATTTACAGTTCCATCATGTCGATCTTTTGCGCATCAGATTCAAACAAAACATTAATGAAAACATTTTGTCAAATGCAAAGCCTTCTTGTATTGCAGTATTGTTTTATGTTGGCTTAGATAAACGTCTATGTCTACGTTATTATTTAGACTAGCAAAATATCTGACGTGACTTAACGTATTTCAATTCAATGGTATCTTCTATATGATTGCGTTTTCTTGATATATGCTTGCTAACGAAACCTTTTCCATATAAGTCAGGTGCGTTCAAAAGCTTCTTCCTTTCCTTTCTTCTACCTTTCTGGATGAATTCAATTACTCTGTTGAATATGTTCTCGGTTTTATATAATAAATTGTATATATGTACTATACGTGCGGACTTATATTATTGCTATTCTTTCAATTTCTTCTCGTTCAATTGATGTTTAACCTCTCAAATATCTCTTCTTTTCTTCAAATCGCGTCCGCTGATTTTCTCGCCAGCCTTCTAAAATTAATTCTCTCTTGTTCCAAGTGTTTGCTAACAATGTAAAAGATACATTTTGTCCGGTCACGGCCACCATGATTCGAATTGCATCTGTATCGTATAACTTTGTATTTCGCTGGCGTTTTAATATTACTATTTAATTTCATTCGCGGCAAATAGTAAACATCTTGCTCCGTGTATTAGCAATCAGGACAATGGAACGGCACAACGACATACAAACATTTTATCCCTGAGGTACGGCAAGGTTGATTTACCTTTACACATTACTATACGAAACTGAACACAACGAAAACAATTGTTCTGCAGGACAGCATATCAATCCGTGGCTGGAAGGCCTGACCAGTCTTATGGAAAATAATGGATGGGAAGAGGATTGTCAGATACGCAGTACTGTTTCTACGTGACGACGTGCCATAAACCCTATACGCACTTTTTTTTGCTATTTGCTTTACGTCGCACCGACACAGATTGGTTTTATGGCGACGATGGGACAGGAAAGGCCTAGGAATGGGAAGGAAGCGGCCGTGGCCTTAATTAACGTACAGCCCCAGCATTTGCCTGGTGTGAAAATGGAAAACCACGGAAAACCATCTTCAGGCCTGCCGACAGTGGGGTTCGAACCCACTTTCTCCCGAATGCAAGGTCACAGCTCCACAACTCTAACCGCACGTCCAACTCAGTCGACCCCTATATGTAACTTTACAATATTTTTTAATGCATAAGTGAAATGAAAATCCACAGCCTGTTTTCAGTCATTCGACCGGGTCAGGAATGGAATGAATGAAGCCCCATCTAGCGGCGAGTATAGGAATTGTGCCAGCTGTCCCCCTGTGGGTGGGGGCTGTAGAATAACACCCACGGTATCCCCTGCCTGTCGTAAGAGGCGACTAAAAGGCGCCTCAGGGGATCTGAATTTTGGAGCGTGGGCTGGCGACCACGGGGCCCTCAGCTGAGTCCTGGCATTGCTTCCACGTACTTGTGCTAGGCTCCTCACTTTCATCTATCCTATCCGACCTCCCTTGGTCAACTCTTGTTCTTTTCCGACCCCGACGCTATTGGGTTTGCGAGGGCTAGGGAGTCTTTCATTTTCACGCCCTTCGTGGCCGTTGTCTTCGTTTGGCCGATATCTTCATTTCTCGAAGTGTCGGACCCCTTCCATATTTTCTCTCTGATTAGTGTTATAGAGAGGATGGTTGCCTAGTTGTACTTCCTCTTAAAACAATAATCACCACCACCACTTGTGCCAGCTGCCGATGCTTGTCACACTCCTCTGGGGCAATGATTAATGAATGACACGTGGAACTAAATGATATTGGAGAGTGTTGCTGGAATGAAGGATGACAGGAAATACCGGAGTACTCGGAGAATAACCTGTCCCGCGTCCGCTTTGCTCAGCACAAATCTCGCATGGAGTGACCGGGATTTGAACCAGGAACGCAGCAGTGAGAGGCCGGCGCGCCGCCGCCTGAGCCACGGATGCTTTAAATGCATAAGTATAATTTTTAAAATAATACGAGTATTATAAACGTGTTATTATTGTTTCAAGAAGATTTACTATGTTTGTTAAATGCACGAGGATGCTAAAAGGAAACAAAGGCCAGAAGCTCTGTGTGCAATGTTCATGCCTCTGTGGATCAGCGGTAGAGTGTCGGCCTCCGGATCCCAAGATAGCGGGTTCAAACCCGGCAGAGGTAGTCGGATTTTTGAAGGGCGGAAAAAAGTCCATTCGACACTCCATGTCGTACGATGTCGGCATGTAAAAGATCTCTGGTGACACATTTGGTGTTTACCCGACAAAATTCATTAAATCTCAGCCATAGACGCCCAAGAGAGTTTCGGTTTACTCGGTCTGCCATCTAGTGGGCCTAGAGTAAAACGGAACGTCGAAATTGACGAGCAGACAGCCAGATGGCGTCAAATTGAAATGTCTGCACACGGTAGCTGAGGCCATACGATTATTATTATTATTTATTATACTAAGCGGTTATTCCACATAATAGGGAATACCAATAGTCGCATAATCTGACCTCTGTTTCATCGCTGCAAACTTTTAATGATCAGAAGTATTAATACGAGTAATTAGTAATAATATAAGTAAATAATATTAATATTATTTCTGACTTTAGATATTGGCAAACAATTATCTGCAATCACTGCAGGCTCCTCTTCAAGAGAATTCCTGAGGCAGCGGATAGGGATTGCTATCCCGCGAGGAAATGCTGCCAGTGTTATGGGCACATTTCCCGATAACGAACGCTCCACTGGACGAAGTCTTTTATCTTACATCTTAGATGTTCAAGCCGGAGCGAAGCACGAAGGAAACCAAGTTCGAATTACATTATTTTTAAATAAATATTTCAAAATATAATAGACCAGCTTTTGATCGTCATTGGACTGTTTAAAATCACTTCGCAAATGGATAGTTCTTCTCATCTATCAGTATTCTAATGCTCTTAATACAAACATTGTTGATTTCGTGGATGAAAAGTAAATTGAACTTTAGGCCAACTTCTTCTTCTTTACGATGAGGCCTGCTAGGAACCACATTTCAATTTCAATTCATCCTTTTTTGTTGTTTCACCTTACGTTCTTTCCAGTTTTCTTTCATCATTGCACTGTGCACTTCAGACTTCTCTCTTCAGACCACTTTGGACCGGGTTTCCTCATCATTGTTCCTTGGAATACTTCCATTCTTAGAAATTTTAAAGAATCTCTCTATAATTCCTTCTTTTCCCGTTCTCTATTTCTAAATATTTCTTGATTTCTTGTATGCATCTCGTTGTTGACTTTTACTCCAAAAGGTACTTTAATATCTGTTATCATCCATTATAGAGATACAGTATGTCAAAAAAATAGCAAACTCCATTTCTTATTATTTCTGTTATATTTTCTATGTTCTTGTATATTTCCTTATTCTTATTTCCCATTTTCCCCTCATTTTTATTGGTCGTAAGATTTTTTCCTCCTGATTCTTCTCTCTAGTACATCCAGTTTATCTAAACGATATCAGATAAATATTTATTGTTGTAAAAATTCTTAGTGATGCCATACGACCTGTCCATCTTGTGTAACCCTTCGTTCTTCAGCAGTTTTTTCTAAACCATTTTCTTGAATTATTTCTCCCAGGTATTTGAATTTCCTTACTTCCATTATTCGATCAAAATGTGTTGCCAAAATTGTGGAGCATTTGTTATGTTTGTAATAAATTTGGATAGTTTCTTTATTTAAGAAATAGGACAGTATAGGACTTGTGTCGAAAAATAACCTGGACAAAAGAGTGGGACCTAAAAAGAAAAAAAAGACGTGCGGCAGCTCAACAGTACCATACGTTCATTCATTTTGTCAGTCATAGTAATTCCTCAGCCTGGTTCTTCTGGGTCTTCTCCATTGTATAACCGCACTTTTGAAAGTAATAATGATCGGTCTTGCAAATTGAAAATGTATAACATTGGTGAAACATAGAGCTTGAAAGTCTCTACAGTAAGGGAGAAGTAAATTGTGAATCACACGCACACATCACATGACGGTGAGCTTTAATATACATGCGACGAAGTTAAACTTTAACTGGTACTTCTCACACAGTAGGAGACGTAGAATTTATTATCGGTTTGTAGCCCGAGTTCCCAAAAGTTCGTTGTCACACAAGTTATCAGTTGTAGAGCAATAATAACGAACTACTGCGCACATGACAGGAACATCTTTATGTATAAATCTTTTCTGTCTCTAGAAATCGTCATAACTTTGTTAATTACTATGCCATATTGGAGACAGCAAAAGTTTCTATCTTCTCCCCTTCTCTTTACTCTTTGTCTAAATGAGTGAATCTTGCCGTTTATGACGTCACTTTATTACGCCCCCTCTGACACCGCCTTACCTCACAATGCGGTAGTAAACGGCAGATCATTTAGCGAAGGAGCCTGGGAAAGAACTCAGAGAGTAATAATGAACTGGGTAAAGTTATTAAAGACACATAAAACATGGCTTTCAAACTCGAATGATTTTCAAATCAAATATTTTAATGCCTAGGAATGAATGGATATATTTATACAGAGTCTGCGGATGTATTTGTAGATGCAATGGTACTGGAAAGGATTATTATTATTATTATTATTATTATTATTATTATTATTATTATTATTATTATTATTATTATTATTATGTCTGCCTCCGTGGTGTAGTGGTTAGCGTGATTACCTGCCGCCCTCGGAGGCCCGGGTTCGATTCCCTCCTCAGCCATCCTTGAAGTGGTACGGTATTCCGTGTTTTCCCCACTTCTCCTCCTGGCAAATGCTAGGATGGTACCTAACTTAAGGCCATGACAGCTTCTTTCCCTCGTCCTTGTCTAATCACTCCAGTCTTCTAATCCTCCCACAAGGCTCCTGTTCAGCATGACAGGTGAGGTCGCATAGATGAGGTACCAGTCCTCCACCCCAGTTGTATCCCAAGTCGAAGTCTCACGCTTCACGACACTGCCCTTGAGGCGGTAGAGGTGTGATCCTTCGTTGAGTCTGAGGGAAAAATCCGACCCTTGTGAGTAAACGGATTCAGAAAGAAAGAAAAAGAAAATTTATTATTATTATTATTATTATTATTATTATTATTATTATTATTATTATTATTATCCCCGTGGTAGCTCTTTTCGGTACTTCCAGGAAGGGGCTAGTGACTCAGACGACCTGGGATCTCCCAGCCGACCTTCCCGAGTGTTGTTCTCGTCTGCCGGCTTACCTGTGAGTTTCTTGAAGATTCAGCGGGAATATTTTGGATCTAGCCACCTCGCGAAAATTCTGGCTCGAATCACCCGAGCTATGAAAATTGAGGCTAGCCACGGACAGTCACTCAGTGTTGGACTCATGGTCAGAGATGGGCTCGGTGGTGGAGTTATAGTCAGTGTTGGACTCCGTGGTGGAGTCAGTGTGAGACTCACTGTGTTGGGGTTCGGTAGCTGGGCTGAGGGAGCCAGACGTGTTGGCTGTCGCTAGTGTCCCACCGAGGTCTGAACCGGGCGCTGTTGTTATGGTGTCGGAGAGACCAGAGAGTGGGTAGGCTGGAGACTGTACTGTGTGATCGTGTACTTCTATGGACTGAGGATCGGCGTGAGTCAGCGAGGGAAGCCGCCATCGCGAGTGTGAAGATAAATGGACCTGTGTTAATAGTCGCTGTTGTGAGTATCGTCTTTCTGAGCTGTTGATTTCACTGCATTTGACTGTGTGAATCACTGGCCAGTCTGTGGAACCAACGAAAAATCATCGTGTGTCGAGTGGCCCGTAGCCCTGTGTTCAGATCCAGCGGTCTACACAGCTTCTGTTTGAGGTGACTGGACGTAGGGAAGTGAAAGTAAGGATTAGCGTCCCAGGTGTATAACGGGCCGGACCGCCTACTGTGCCGTAAGGAAGAGAGAAATTTTTAAATAGACAGCAAATAGTGAGTGTGTCCATTCATGGTTAATTAGAAATGTGTGGGTATATATATATTCATTTATTGGGTCATCCTGAAATAAATTAGAGTAATGGGACATATGGAGTTTTATTCATAACATTGTTATTATTATTATTATTATTATTATTATTATTATTATTATTATTATTATTATTATTATTTCACGAAGCTGTGGGCTTGAAGATGATTTTTCGTGTACCTTCATTCATAATAATAATAATAATAATAATAATAATAATAATAAAATAATCATACAATATAAAGAAAGGCATTCTGCAATGATAAGTATCGAAGGCTGTGAAAAGCGAAGCAAAAATCCAGAAAGGATTGAGACAAGGGTACAGTTTGTCCTCTCTCGTTTTCTTTGTTTATACAGAACAGGAACGAAGGAGGAATTAGGGAAGGGAAGGGTCACGCTATCCAAGGAGAGTAAATCAAAAACTCTGAGATTTGTCGATGATATTGTTATTTTATCTGAGTCAGCAGAAGATCTGGATAAACTGCTGAATGAAATGAACACGGTCTTAGAGAAGCAGTACAAGATGAAAAAAAACAAATCCAAAACAAAACTAATGTAATGAATGAAGTCAACTGGTGCAGAAAATATTACACTAGGAAATGGAGTCTTAGAGGAAGTAGATGAAAGTTCTTACTTGGATATTAGAATAACTATCGATGGCTGAAGTAAGGAGGACATAAAATACAGACTAACACAAGCAAGGAAGGCCTTTAAGAAAAGAAATTTGCTCACTTCAAACATTGATATAGGAATTAGAAATATATTTTTGAACGCGTTCAACTGGAGCATTGAATTGTGTGGAAGTGAAGCATAAACAATAACTGGCTCAGGAGGAAACAGAATGGAAGCTTTTGAAATGTGGTGTAACAGAAGAATATTGAAGGTCAGATGGGTTGATGGAATCACGAACGAGGAGATGCTAAATCGATTTGTGACTGGAGAACGATATGACATAATTTCACGTGAAGAAGGGCTACAATAATAGGATACATTTTAAGACACCCAGGACTTGTTCAGCTAAATTTTGTGGGAAGTGTTTGCGGTAAGAAGGGTATAAGTAAACCAAACCATGAATATTACAAACGGATTGGGATAGATGTAAGAGTAAGGTAGAAAAGGAATGGCTAATACAGGATAGTGTGGCATGGTCGGCTTCATCAACCCTGTTTATAGACTGATGACTCAAACAAAAGCATATATACACCTACTTTTGCTTCTACTTCTTCTTCTTCTTGGTTAGTTTGGGCCTACTTTGGACCATGCTTGTTCAGCTGTTGGTCTTTGATCTTTGCCCAGTATTCCCTCATTTTCTACCGGTGTAACTTCTTTCTTTCATCTGTGCGGGCGATACCTTTCTTCAAGGGTTTTTCCTGAAATCCACGGATTTCTTTTAGGGTATGCCGTACCGGCCATCTCTCTCAAAGATCTGATACTCCTATACAAACACATTCGTTACAGAGTGTTATACGTTTCGACATTCTGTCTGTAAGTCTTTGTGAATTAACTAAGGACTGCCACAATATTCTAATTTCGAGCTAACTTCCTGTTGTCATTTAGTTCCTCACCGCTTAGCTTTGGATTATTACAGTAAAATCAGTGATTAACACCATCGCCTTCTTCCTTCATGCTCCTCTTAACCGTTCATGGTCGATTCCATCGTAATCCTTCGCAATCCGCCCACCTTCATTCAACTCACGATGAAGTCTGTTTCTACGCTCTGTTGAATCCATAGATTTAATTATTAACTAAGTCCTTCTTTCCGAGTAACTTTTGTTCCTTTTCGTGATAATAATAATAATCCGCGGCAGTAGATTGGATATCCTACAGAGAATAGCCATAACTTGGGCTATGAGAACTACGCCGACAGAAGCCTTGTATACTTTACTAGACTCCCATCACTATGGAATTTCATAAAAGGACAGGCTAGAATGAGTTCATATAGATTGGCACAATCAGAGTGCTGGAATGCACAAAGACCCAATCTAGGACACTGTAAAATTAACAGAGTAATATCAGAGGAAGTTCTACACATGCCGCCTGAACATATGAGACCCAGATAATTAAAAAAGAAGACTGGGATATCAACAACTGGGATACAGAAAAAGAAGATATAGTGTGGTGGACTTATGGCTCAAAGACTGTGGATGGCACAGGAGGAGGGATCAACGGAGGAAGACCTCAGATGAGCCTGGAAAGACACACTACTCTCTTTCGAACTGAAATGATAGCTATCAAAACATGTCTTAAAGAAAATCTGAAAATGAACTATAGGAATGAGAACATTTTTACGGATAGCCAAGCGGCCATTAAGGCACTAGAGGCAGTCAAGATAATATCTAGAATTGTCAGGTATTGCCATTCACTTTTCCTGAAGCTCTCAAAGTACAACATTGTCAAAATAATATGGGTACCAGGGCATGCAGGTATAGAAGGAAATGAAAAGGCAGATAAACATTGCCAGGAAAGGGGCAGAAACACATTTTGTAGGCCCTGAACCTGTATGCGGGATTTCGTATGGACAAGCCCGATAATATATAGGAAAATGGGCACAAAAGAAACAAATTAAAAACTGGAAAAATACCCAAGGATTCAGGCTTGCAAAGGAACTGATAAAAGGACCAAACAATAAGCATACTAAGGAACTGTTGAAACTCAGCAGAGAAAACATAAGATGGGTAGTAGGACTGTTGACAGGACACTGCCATCTGAAAAAACACCCACATAGAATTAGGGAATTAAGAGACGACGTATGCAGTAAATGCAATAAAGCAGAGGAATCAGCTGAACACATACTTTTCGAATGTGAGGCGCTGGGTAGAATCTAGAACTACCAGGTGAAGAGAGAGAAAAAATCCAAGAAGACCCAATAAGAACAAACTGCAGCTTTGTGAAGGGAGCAGGTATATCTAGGTGGGAATGAAGGGAAAACATGGTAGGAAAAGATCTTAGTGGTCGACGCTGATTAGGAACTAATATTTAGAGGCCCCATGCAGAAAATAATTAATAATAATAATGAGAATGGGGGAAGAATTATGAAGTAAGAACCCCTGGAGACTCACTCAACTCGGACGAAAAAAAGATGACATCAAGATCATTTGCCTGACTTTCGAAGACGACCTTGCGATGCTAGTGAAAACCTTAATTAAGGACACGGCCATTTCATATCTGATCGTCGTATGACCGCCACATGACCTATCTGAGTCGGTGTAACTTAAAAAGTAAATTGGGAAACGTATATTATGATTATTATTATTATTATATTGGGCTAGTGGCTCAGACGGTTGAAGCGCTGGACTCCTGACCCCAACTTGGCAGACTAAATTCTGGCTCAGTCCTGTAGTATTTGAAGATGCCCATATACGTCAGACTCGTCACGGTAGATTTTTTTTTTTTTTTTGTTATTTGCTTTACGTCGCGCCGACACAGATAGGTCTTATGGCGACGATGAGGCAGGAAGGGGCTAGGAGTGGGAAGGAAGCGGCCGTGGCCTTAATTAAGGTACAGCCCCAGCATTTGCCTGGTGTGAAAATGATAACCACCGGGCGAGTTGGCCGTGCGTGTAGAGGCGCGCGGCTGTGAGCTTGCATCCGGGAGATAGTAGGTTCGAATCCCACTATCGGCAGCCCTGAAGATGGTTTTCCGTGGTTTCCCATTTTCACACCAGGCAAATGCTGGGGCTGTACCTTAATGAAGGCCACGGCCGCTTCCTTCCAACTCCTAGGCCTTTCCTATCCCATCGTCGCCATAAGACCTATCTGTGTCGGTGCGACGTAAAGCCCCTAGCCAAAAATGATAACCCACGGAAAACCATCTTCAGGGCTGCCGACAGTGGGGCTCGAACCCACGATCTCCCGAATACTGGATACTGGCCGAACTTAAGCGACTGCAGCTATCGAGCTCGGTAGAATTCATGAGGGACAAAATTCCAGCACCTTGGCGTCTCCGAAAGCCGTCGTAGTAGTTAGTTGAACGTAAAACAATAACATTGTTATTATTATTATTATTATTATTATTATTATTATTATTATTATTTCACACAGCTGTGATCTTGCATCTGGGAGACAGTGGGTTCGAAACCCACTGTTGGCAGCCCTGAATATGGTTTTCTGTGGTTTTCTATTTTCACACCAGGAAAATGCTGGGACTTTAATTAAGGCCACGGCCGTTTCCTTCCCACTTCTAAGTCTTTCCTATCCCATCGTTGCCATAAAACTTCCTATCTGTGTCGGTGAGACGTAAAGCAACTAGCAAAGAAATATATTATACTAGCTGTTACCTACAGCTTCGCTGGCAAGGATTTCTGAGAGTTCAGCGTTGAGGCCTTCGGTTCACAGAGTTCCGGTTTCGATTCCGGGCTGGGCCGGATATTTCAACCGCGTGTGATTAATACTTCTGGCTCGAGGACAGGTTGTTTGTGTTTGTCCCAACACTCTCCCCTTTGTTTTCACTCAACACACCACATTACCAACCACAAAAGGAATACCCAATAGTAATTGCATCCTTACACATAGGGTTGGCGTCAGGAGGAGCATCCAGTCGTAAAACAGCGTCAAATCTACATGTGCGACACAGTTCGCACCCGCGACCCCACAGGTGTGGGAAAACCGGTAGAAAAGAAGAACATACTCTTTTTAAAATAACACGCGCTTTAAAAAAATTTCACCCTCTGCTTTGCACGTAAATCACTCACTTGATTAAATAACAACATTTATTACACTTACGACACTTATAACACATTATTAATACATAATACTGAGTACTAATGGGCTGATGCCCTCGATAACAGTCAGTCAAATGTTCTCGTCTCCTCTCGCTAGAGGCACCCAAGCATAACAGTCTCTCATCCACTTCCAACCACACCACCTCCGGCTGAGGGCATTCAAAATAAATACACACTGAAGGGTGCTGCTATCTGTCCTAAAGTGGTAGCGAGTAACTAAGGTGGTCTAGCCATAGCTAGACCGGAAGACCCCCTTAAGTGGATTTTCCAGAAAAAGGGCGTTCGTTTATTTTTAAAAGAGATTCCAAGTACGGCCTACCAATTTTAACGTCTGTAACATCTTCCGTTTCTGAGATATATGTATCCACATGTAAAGAATTCTACTCCTTCCTCACTTCTTTCAACCCTCACCGTTTAAGTGGATTTTCTGGAAACAAAAATTTGTGCTCTTTTCTTTTAAAGGAGATTTCAAATTCCAAATTTTATGTCTGTAACATATTAGGCTTTTGTGATATGTTGTAGATAATCTCGCTGCTGTAAGCATACTGGGGCTGACGTTGCCATGGTTACGGCAGTTCATTTCTTTATGCGATTCCTAGAGCAGGAGCAGTGGGGTGCCAATATCTCCGTAACGGTTGGATTTATTACTGAATTTGAATTTATTGATCATGATTTACATGCCACTGAGACTGAAAAGCCCCTTTATGCAGCGTCTTCTTATAATACAATGCAGATTTATGAAAACAGTAACTACATTTTTATAATATTAAACTAAACAAGAAACTTAAAAAAAATGAAAATACAGATACCAAATCCAGTAAGGTTAAGACATACATTATATAATAAGTAAGAAAGTAAATCATTAAGCCCTTCTGTTATTCTGGACTACATGGGTTTAAAGAATATAAAGCTAAAGCAGAGAAACAATTTTCTTCGAAATATACATATTCCTGATTGTTCGACACAAGAATGCCTCATCTCAGCCTCTTGCGTACTCCTCCAGAAAGATAGATGTTAAGAACTGCTTTAGTTGGGTACAGTTAATGTTACTTGCGAAACGGTGAAGATTAAAGACGTTAAAGATACGTGATGCAGTGCAAACAAAGGATTTGTTAAATTTAGTGGTACGATGAAGGGGAATCTGAAGGGTGGTTTTTGTAAACCTATTATCTCTGTTATGTACCGACTCCATAGGTTTAAATGCATTATAAAGGTAGGATGGTGTCTTCAGTTTGAGAATTTTCTGCGTAGCAACAGCTACTGAGATTTCCCGACGATTTAGGGCCTTAAAACATGATTTTTGGGCCCGTAGGGCTTACCGAGTTCTGTTTATTGCGTCAAGGGACTTAAAATGATCTTTGTCTCGTCCTTGTACGACAAATACCATATTTCGCCCATATTAGCCTAGTATTTTTATATCTCCCCACGTGCCCACCACCTTCAAATTGTTTTGAAAATAAAATATAGCCTATAGCACTCAGGGATAATGTATCTTTCTATTAGTGAAAGAATTTTTAGAATCGGCCCAGTAGTTCCTGAAATTAGCCATTACATACAAACAAACTTATGCAAATTTATGTATTAGTATAGATCATTATTTCTCTCATTCCTTGTGATATTGCCAAACATTTAGAATATTTTCGCGATTTTTTTCGGTTATATGCGTTTTCAGGTGAGGCACTGGCCTTCTTCATGTCTTCTGTAACTTAGCCTATCCAGCGCTTCCTCGTCTTCCACATATCCTCCTTTCGACAGCGTCAAATCTCAAGGGCACGTTAACTATTGGATCCAAGTGCCGATATGATTTCAGCTGTGCCTCGTTCATTTCCCTACGATCGGAGCCACGCCCAATCGCTCACGGACAATCTCATTTGACACATTAAGACATCGTGTCAACGCGAGGCTCCAACCAGCATCTACATCTCTATCACATGAAGTGCCTGCTCCTGTCCGGACACTGCCGGCCAGCACAAGGTTCCATAAAGGGTGACAGCAGGAACAACAATCTTTGAGTTGAGCCTTCAAGTACCCACCGCTCACAAAAGGTCTCCAGTGAGTTGTTGCCATTTTGCCCACGTTGCGTTGACTTCGAGAACGTTATCACGATCAGATTTATTATTATTATTATTATTATTATTATTATTATTATTATTATTATTATTATTATTATTATCACGAAGCTATGTCCAACTAAGGAGCGCGATTCAATTTATTTCTTCTCTTCCGAGAACCTTTTCATCCTCTCGCTGTGTTTTTTTTCTTCCTTTCTTCCGTCCATGCACTGGTGGTTCTCATCTTGAGGTTTTTATCAAAATGATGTCTGTTCACCAGCGTTCAAAAGCTACGTCTGTCCCTTATAATTTCACCTCTTATGCTGATTTCTTGAAGGTCTTTATCAATTTCGGTTATACAACTTGACTTTACAGAGGAGGCATAATTAAATATCCTTTTAGTAAGTCTTTTACTGTCCATTTTTTAATATGGCCAAAGATTTCAGTTGTCTATTTCTAATATTGTCTGATATTTTCTCAGAATGCTGCTATAACTCAGGAGACCTCCTTTTCCTACACTATCCTTCTGTACATATTGGGCCAAATATATTCCTACGGATTTTCCATTCTGGTTTTTCTAAAGTTTTAGTTATTATTATTATTATTATTATTATTATTATTATTATTATTATTATTATTATTATTATTATTACATGAGGGGTACTGATTGCATATTTATCTTCCATGCCAGGGCTGAAGAGTATAAATAAAAATTAAATGGATCTAAGGGCTTAAGTTGGAAGTTTAAAAACAGACACAGTATTAATTATAGGGGTTTGAAAGGAATAAGCCTACTACACCAACATACGAGTATATATATAGATGTATTATTGTCTCTTTAATTTTATGCTTCTTGCTTCTGGCGCTATGAATAAATAAATAAATAAATAAATAAATAAATAAATAAATAAATAAATATCCGCCTATGTGGTCTAATGGTTAGTGTGATTAGCTGCCACCCCCGAAGGTCCGAGTTCGATTCCCGGCTCTGCCACGAAATTTGAAAATTGGTACGAGGGCTGGAAGAGGGTCCACTCAGCCCCGGGAGGTCAACTGAGTAGAGGTGGGTTCGATATCTACCTCAGCCATCCTGGAAGTGGTTCTCCGTGGTTTCCCACTTCTCCTCCAGGCAAATGCCAGATGGTACCTAACATAAGGCTACGGCCAATTCCTTCCCTCTTCCCTGCCTATCCCTTCCAATCTTCCCATCCCCCACCAAGGCCCCTGTTCAGCATAACAAGTGAAGCCGCCTGGGCGAGGTACTAGTCATTCTCCCCAGTTGTATCCGCGACTCAATGTCTCAGGCTCCTGGACACTGCCCTTGAGGCGGTAGAGGTGGGATCCCTCGCTGAGTCAAAGGGAACAACCAACCCTGGAGGGTAAGCAGATTAAGAAGAAGAAGAAATAAATAAATAAATAAATAAATAAAATAAATAAATAAATAAATAAATAAGCATCGACATGTTATTGTGAACAGCTGTCCATGGAATTCTCAGCATTTTTCTCCAGCACTATCTTTCAAAACGTTCAAAACCTTAGGCAATTTTAACGAATGTGAGGTCATTCATTCCAGATCCCCTTAATTTTCAAGTCGATGGCTGACCAGTTTAAATGAATCGCTAGACATTTGGCGTAAAATACACACATTATGTATTAAAGAGGTGTTGATGAGGCAAAATATGAATTCACCCCAGTGATCACAAGAGGAAGAAATTTGTATGAAGAAAAACATGTTTAAATCGTACTTCCGTTACATGAAGCTTACACTGGTATGAAATCATATCTGACATTTGAAATTTAGTAAGAAATGCAAACCGATGTCGTGTCGCACCGCTCGCCTATTATTCAGTTACACGTTCGAACGAACTTTAAGCACACCAAGTAAAAGAGAGCTATAATTCATAACTTGTCTCGCTGGATGAAAAAATTGTTATTCCTAACTGCTCTTCTCTCTAGGAAAAGAAGAGGTAATGCATTTTCCCTTTGCGTTCGTCATCTCTCTACTTTGAGAACATTATCCGCAATGTGGACAGTATTATTCGTCCTCTTTTATTCGGATCGTTCTTCTTATTCAGGTTTTGTTTGTAATCTTATTAACAGCTTCCTGAAAAGCACTATTATTCGTACAGCTCTAAGTAAGTAAACAGATTTTGGAAATTATTTAAACAATGTTCTCAATATGTTCCTAAATTTCATTACATATAATTTCATTTAGGACTGTTCTGTTATGACCTAAAATGAAAGGCAAAACTTAGAATTCCAACTTTTCGATACATCAAGTGTAGATTTTAGTTTCGACCAAAAATATTATGAATTGAAATATTACATTAGTAAAATTGATGCTATAAATCTTTCGTGTCGGGGTGTAAGATTATAATTCATGTTCTTTCGTTTCATTACAATACAAGTCACTGATTTTCCTTTCAACATTTAGCAGAAGAAAACGATTATTAAAAAATGGAAATATAAATACAATTTTCTGAAATACGAAAGACGTACTATATTGTTTCTTCTTCGCTACAATGTCTGAGCGGGTTCCGTCCAGACTTCGACCCTGGATGACCCCTGCCTTGTAGTTTGATTGGATCTCTTCATTCAGAACTGCTGATACTGTACCTGTTCTTGTTTCCAAACAATTGTTAGGGAAAGGACAGCCTTCATAGAGAATCACGTCTTTACCGTGTGAGACCAAGTTTTAAATGATTGTCGTCCATTAGTTGCCCTGCAATCAGTTCCGTGACTGTGTTTCAAAATCCATTGGAACACAAACTACTCTAAATATTCAATGACTCGTAGTTTCCGGGTGGCTGGCCCGTAACGTAGCCAATGAATTGAAACAATAATTACAGACACGTTTAGTAGTTGGTCGTATGCGAAACATTGTAGGTGTATTCCCGCTTTATCCGCAGCAGGACTGGGGGCTGGAGGATACTTTTATACTAATTGCATGCACGCCCCTGATATTATTCTAAGTTTCATACGTTATCTAACAGTAATTTCCGATACTGTCTCTAGTAGTCTATATATTATTTGATTTTAGTACAGAAATGTACAAATATTAAGTATAACAAGATTCAAATGTCAAATTTCTCCGGGAATATTAGCCGTATCGAAAACTGTAATAAATGAAACATTGTGAATAATATAAACTTAGGTATTTCATTCGTTTTACCACACGAGGAAAATTAACAAAGATGAACACGACTATATATTTTTTTCACAAATGTCCAAATATCTGCGGGAATATTAGCTCCTTTCAAACAGTGTTGTGGGGTATCTCGGGTTAGCTCAGCTAATGGTTTGTGACGTATTATAAGACTGAAATAAGCAGAAGACAGATATATTATAACTTGGTACAGGTACTATATTTTATAATAGCGAGAAAACAACCAATAATAATAATAATAATATTGATAATGATAATAACTATTGGTCGAGTACTGAAGAATAAAATTATTTAGCAGTGTTTGGCCTTCGCAGACGATCTAGCTATTCCTTCTAACAACAGACAAGAAGCAGTTCAGGCACTTGAAAAACTTCATGAAATTGCAGCCAAGACTGGGCTACAAAGATCGTATGAAAAATTTAGTACATGGAAGGGTCCACTCGTTATCTAGATGGGTAACCTTTAAAAGCTAAATTCGGCAAAATTAATCAAGTGAATAATTTCAAGTGCTTCTTCTTCTTAATCTGTTTTCCCTCCAGGGTAGGTTTTTCCCTCAGACTCAGCGAGGGATCCCACATCTACCGCCTCAAAGGCAGTGTCCTGGAGCTTCAGACTCTGGGTCGGGGATACAACTGGGGAGGATGACCAGTACCTCGCACAGGCGGCCTCACCTGCTATGCTGAACAGGGGCCTCGCGGGAGGATGGGAAGATTGGAAGGGATAGACAAAGAAGAGGGAAGGAAGCGGCCGTGGCCTTAAGTTAGGTACCATCCCGGCATTTGCGTGGAGGAGAAGTGCGAAACCACGGAAAACCACTTCCAGGATGGCTGAGGTGGGAATCGAACCCACCTCTACTCAGTTGACCTCCCGAAGCTGAGTAGACCCCGTTCTAACCTTCGTACCACTTTTCAAATTTCGTGGCAGAGCCGGGAATCGAACCCGGGCCTCCGGTGGTGGCAGCTAATCACACCAACCACTACACCATAGAGGAGGACTTCAAGTGCTTACGAGAAGTAATTCAACCATCAGGTTTGAATAGTGAATAATAATAATAATAATAGTCTAATAATAATAATAATAATAATAATAATAATAATAATAATAATAATAATAATAATAATAATCGTATGGCCTCAGCTATCGTGTGCAGACATTTCAATTTGACGCCATCTGGCTGTCTGGTCGTCAATTTCTATGTTCCGTTTTACTCTAGGCCCACTAGATGGCAGACCGAGTAAACCGAAACTGTCTTGGGCGTTTATGGCTGAGATTTAATGAATCTTGTCGCCTAAATACCAAATGTGTCACCAGAGATCTTTTACATGCCGACATCGTACGACGTGGAGTGTCGAATGGCCTTTTTTCCGCCCTTCAAAAATCCGACAACCTCTGCCGGGTTTGAACCCGCTATCTTGGGATCCGGAGACCGACACTCTACCACTGATCCACAGAGGCAAATAAGGAGAGGATATCAAAATTACAGAAGACCTAAAGACTCACAATGAACAGATGTAACAAAAAATCAATATACAGGAACGCAAAATTATGACGTTACAACACAGTTATCAAACCTGAAGGACTATTCGCCTCGGAAACCTTGATCATTGGAGGCAGATCGCTTATTAAAGACATATAGAAATAGGAGAAGAAAATCTTTGGTCTAGTCTGCTCAGAGGGAATCTGGATGAAAAGGAAGACTCGGTAGGTTTATCAGCATTCTGAAAATGTCACTGACGCCATGAGGAAAAGGCGATTATTGTTCCATGGCCACATTCATAGACTTAACAATAACGGACTCACCAAAAGGATGCTTGGCATAAAAGTCAAGAACAACTGGCTTAGTGAAAAAAAAAAAAAAAAAAAAAAAAAAAGATCTTCAGGAAGGTGGCATCCCGCAGTAAATTGTTCAACATCGACTCCATTTAAAAAAAAAAGCAGTCATCAACTATAATTTTGCTGAGAAAATGAATACCAGGACCAATAAATCATGGACTGAAGGACGGAGGAAAATGGTCAGTGCCCAGATGGAGAGATTTTGGTGGAGGAAAAATCAACATAAGCTAAATAAGTTCTACCGCGCTCCATAGACGAACAAAACTCTGCAGAATATTAATAATATCCAATAAGCAGAATTCGGGAAGCGTGTGGAAACCCGAAGGATCCAAAATTTGGATATGAAAAGAATCGATAACAAGATTAATAATAATTGTATTTTAAACAAACAAATTACAGACAACAAGAAAGAGGACCGACAAACTAGCGTAGCAATAACCACCTCAATTAAAACTTGAGAAAAGTATGAAATTCCAGTAACTTGAACTGGCCACAAAACTTTGATTACAATAAACACATCTATATGTATAAAATAAGAGTTTTGTCTGTACATTGCTCAGAATTTGAAAATAATGTTATTTCGGTATCGGTCTTGTCCACAGTAACCAGAAAAAACATTTTTTACTTTTCCGTAATTTCTGTCTGTCTGTCTGTCTGTCTGTCTGTACACGCATCACTAGAAAACGGCCAAAGAGAATTTAATGAAAATCGGTATGCAAAGTCGGGGAATAAGTCGCTACAATCTAGGCTATAAATAATTTTATTCACGCTAATAGAAATGGTAGTTTAGGGGAGGACCTAAAATTTAATTTTCAAGTATTTATGTTTTTAGCAGTCCTATTTTCATAAAAATTGGTATGCAAATTCGAGGAATACGTCGCTATAATCTAGTCTAAGAATAATTTTATTCACCTTGAGTGAAATGGTAGTTTAGGGGAAGGCCTAAATGTAATCCTCAAATATTTATATTATTAGTTGTCGTATCGAAAAATACTACATAACCAAAGTTATAGCGAATTAAACTTTAGACCATTTATGTCTTATACATTTTTACCGTACCGGCTATGATAACACAGATATTCATGAATTTGTATTTTTGTTGCTAAGTCCATATCAACGCCGAGCCACGAGAAAATGGGTTAACAGAATTTAATGAAAATCAGTATATAGAGTCGGGGAATAAGAAACTACGGTCTAAGCTATAAACAATTTTATTCATCCTGGATGATATTGTGGTTTAGGGGAAGGTGCCTAAAATGTAATTTTTAAATACCAATATTCTTGGTCCTATCGAAAAGTACTATATAAAAAAGGTCTAGAGAATACAATTTCCGATCATTTATCTTTTATTCAGTTTTACCTACCGATAAGAGTGATAAGAGTGGTATTTCAGAGTCGGAAGAAGTGAAGGCCTATAATATCGAAAGTGCATAATGTTGATCAACAATAACATTACATTGACCATTGTTTACTGTGATATTCTTTGTCTCTTATGGTGCCTCTCAACTCCGATAGATGGGATTATTACTACGTACCGAGTATAACAGCCTGACTGAATGTTGGCGGGAAATAGCCGGAGTTAGAAAACTTTCTTCTTTAGCAAGTCATTCCTCTGGTTCATACATTTTCTGATACAGCTGGTACGTAACACACTGGATCATCATAGTATTTCAGATATTCGATCCCTACTCTGACGCGCTGTTTTGAATGAACAGTGTGCATACTTAAGGCAGAGCCTCACTTAGTGGTGGTGGTGGTGGTGGTGGTGGTGGTAGTAGTATTAGTAGTAGTAGTAGTAATAATATGGCCTGGTCTAGAATAACAATTTAGGCCTTTTCCAAATTATAGCACCACAATATTCACTAAATAACTCAAAATTCAACTCTAAAAAGAGCCGTTTATTAAGAAAAGCTTCTTTCTCTTCATTTTTATTAAATTCTACATTCAATTTATTCCAAACTAGCAGTGAAGAGGGGGTTTCTCTTCTGGCTTGGAGGAAAAATTTGCCTTCAAGTCAGACAGATATTTCCGCCGCCAGTGTAGTAAATTGATATTTTCTGACTCATCGGATACTCCTAGGAAACAGAATATTAATTGGGCATAGTTTTTGCCCTGGGAGTCTCCACGATTCGACCCTCTCTCCGCCGAAGAGAGCCGAAGAGTGTTCGCGGATCACGGCTGTCTGCGGTTTGGTCGTTCCAGGTGTAGTCCTGTTCGTCAAAAGTGAGAAAATGTGTGGTGTTTCACTTGAATGAGCATTTCATAATATGAAAGCATTGCTTTTAATCGCGCCATTCCTATTGAAGTCAGTTCGGAAAACCACTAAGACAGTTTTTCTGAGGATGTAAAAAGGCATTATAATGAAAACATCCCAACCTGATTGTGACTGATGGTATGAAATTGGGTCTACCATTACAGTGAAAATTCCCTCAGTCTTCATTTGAGAAAAGATGTTTGGTGACCTCCCGTCGCGCTTCTAGGGTAACGTTAAGAGCTATACAATTTCAGATAATCTTGCTCACAACATGTTTACTACCCGATCTAGAATTCTGTATACAATGTAGAATCCCGTAGCGAAGCACGGGTACATCAGCTAGTGTCAGATAAAATGAGACCCGAGTACAACTATTGTTGGGAGATCAGAAGAATGCACATGCCCGGTGAGGCACGGGGCGAAGGGGTTTTCACCAGCAGAGTCAGTGACGCAATGGTTACCATAGCAACTCCGCTATTACCTAGGCGACTTTGTATTATCTTCTACTGGCAGCTTCTCGCTCTTGTCAATTGTGATCCAGCGAACTGCAAAGTGTGAGTAAATATTTTCGTGTAGCAGATAAGAGTCGATCTGTCTGGGCAGAACAGGAGTTCGTGCTTGCAGGCTACATTCCTCATTATTGCATTCTTCTCATCTCTACACAGTACACGATATAAAGCACCTAAAGGGAGAACAACTCTATACATGGGAAGGAAGGGGGGCTCACAGGACGGGATGGGAAATGGAATCTCGCCGAACAAAGCGAAAAGGCAGAATATTTAGACATCTATCACCACGCAATGAAGAGTCTGTAACGCATTGACAGAGAATGTTGCACTTAACATTCCAACAGTCGGAAATCGTGGTGCTTCAGTTCAAAAACTAGTTATATGCACTAATGAAGCGTAGCAGTCCCGCCAAATGCACAAAGTTACGAGAATATATGATGGCTTGAATAGAGGCGAGAAGCGCCAGATCCTGAAACAAAGTCCCAGTATATAATAGAATGTCTTTGCTCACAAAGTGTCCTGGGTACAAGATGATAATAAAGCGTGACCAGCACATGGCACAGCAAGATGAGCCCGCCACACACAGCACAGAAAAGGCTGGAGTGAGCAACGGATGGAAAGTCTCAGTATATATAGGATATGTGGAAGCTTCTGGTGTCATGCGAAAATATAGTTTGGAATGAAAATGAAAATAAATATTACTCAACAATAATTTCTGAATCTTTTATATGAACGCAATGGTCAAAAGGCTTATCTTCATCACTGTATAATTTTGTGCTAGAGAGAGTAATTTGAACCTGGGAAAAGGAAACAAAAAAATTTGTAAACGATTAATAATAATAATGCTATTTGCTTTACGTCCCACTAACTACTTTTACGGTCTTCGGAGACGCCGAGGTGCCGGAATTTAGTCCCGTAGGAGTTATTTTACGTGCCAGTAAATCTACCGACACGGGGTTGTCGTATTTGAGCACCTTCAAATACCACCGGACTGAGCCATGATCGAACCTGCCAAGTTGGGGTTAGAGGCCAGCGCCTTAATCGTCTATGCCACTCAGCCCGGCTAGTATGGGTTATCTAGTTAAAATGTTTAGACTTTTTGATAATTTTGGTATTTTTATCCAACAACTCTAAAGAAGCAATTTAGTCCCTGGAAACGTTCATGTAAGTGCAACTTAAACTGGATTCCAAATCTTATATGAGGACACTACAACACTGTAATTAAGCCTGACGCATTATACCCATCAGAAACCATGACCATTGGAGGCAGATCACTAACTAAAAGTTTTGAAAAATAAGAAAGGAAAATCCTTATAAAAATCTTTGGCCCAGTATGCACAGAAGGAGCGTGGAGGAACAGGGGGTATCCTGAATTATACTAGACTTCTGAGAAAATATCAGACACTACTAGAAAACGACATCTGAGATTTTATGGCCATATTCAAAGAATGGACAATGAAAGACTTAGTAAAAGTATATTTAATTATGCCTCCTCACAACATCTTTGCAGAGTGTGTCATCAAAAGAGTTCTCAATGGCTGGAATGCTGGAATCTCAATTAGAGGCAGAAAAACTAACAACCCGCGCTTTTCAGATGACACTTCCCACAGCGCTGGAAGTGAGGAGGAACTTTCAGACTTGCTTACAAGGGGGAAGAACACTGTTCTTCAGTGTGGTCTAGAGATAAACATCAAAAAGACCAACTAACGGTAGGATCGGTAAGGTCGAATCCAACTTACAGGATACCTAAAGGACCTGTGTACCTGAGATCAGTCATCATTGAAAGGGAAGCTGTGATAAAGAGGTAAAAGGACGTATTATCTTAGGTCGTGCTGCAATGGTTAAACTGACTAAGATCTGGCAGAACCGGCCAATATCAAAAGCTACGAAGATGCGCTTGGTAGAATAACTAGTGTTCTCCGTCTTTTTGTACGGCTGTGAGACCTGGACGGTGAATGCTAAAGACAAAAAGCGCATTGATGCCTTTGAGATGTGGTGTTGGCGGAGAATGCTGCGTGTACCTTGGACAGAAAGAAGAAGTAATATTTCCATTCTCGACGCGTCAAGAAACATCTATCTTCCCGTCTGAGTGAGTGTTACCTCCAGTTCCATGGCCACATTTTCAGACGAGACGGGGAAAACTTGGAAAAGATCATTTTACAAGGCTAAAATCGAAGGCAGTAGACCACGAGGAAGAAGAGAAAATAGATTTATAGATCAGGCGAAGAAGATCACTGGTCTGCCACTTCCGATCATATTAAAGAAATGTGAAAACCGCTCAGGTTGGAGATATATCTCGTCAAGGTTGCAACACGGAAATTACAGAGTTGTGAGGCCACGACGCTCAGTAATGAGCATAACGACTAATGATGATGATGATGATGATGATGGTGACTAAAAGTCAAGAATAATACGATAATCGACATTGAAAAAGACCTTCAGGAAATCAGCATAAAAGGTGAAATTTTATGCGACAGGTCTAGTTTTAGAACCTTGGTTAACAAACATAATATTTTGGAAAACCCAAGAGAAGTACCACCAGTGCGTGGACGGAAGAAGGGAAGAAAAAACACAGTGGGAGGATGAAGAGATTGTATGAAGAGAAGAAAGGAAACTCATATGCTAAAACTCAATGTGCTCCTTAGTTGGGTACACCGGTTAATAATAATAATAATAATAATAATAATAATAATAATAATAATAATAATAATAATAAAGCAGATTTGAAGAAATTGGGATTACTCGTGTAACATAAAGGAGCATTGCGTAGTGAAGAAAAAACTTGGAGTCCATACCAGGGTTTTCAAGAAAATCCTAATCTATCTTACGATATATAAAAATGTATATATATATGTATGTGTGTGTGTGTGTGTGTGTGTGTGTGTGTGTGTGTGTGTGTGTGTGTGTGTGTGTGAAATTGACACATCTCCTCCTGCACCAAACTTGGTACACTTATGACTTACTATATGGAGACGAGCAATGTGGGGGTAAACCATCCGTAGCATCCTTTGGGGTGGGGGTTCAGGGGGTTTATTTAAAAAAAAAATCAAAAATAGTGTCAAATCCATAGTTTCCTGGGTCGCTGAGATGAATAGTAAGATTCCGGATTTTTAAAGTACCAATTCAGCTCGCTGGCGTAGGGAGTGAGAAACGGTGAAAAAATAAATTGTCCAAAATGACCGAGATAATGGACGTATGTATGTTCCAGCGTGGCTAACGATCAAAATTTTTACAAGTAAGACTTACTACCTGGAAAATATGCTTTGGGAGTAAGACGCCCCTAGAACCACTAGGGAAGGCGTGAAATATAATCCATATTAATAAATGAATGTCATTTTGGAGCGATCTATATTTGCTATACGTATATATATATAAATTAAGGTATAAAAATGAAAACAGACGTGAATTAATGAGACACTTTCAGGCACTTTAGAAACTTAAAAGTTGGTACCAGGCAAGCTGATGGCTTCAAGATCCCGAAACAAATAGGAAATTCTCAAAATTCTGTGAGGGTGCACTCTGGGAGTTTATAATTTGCATAAGAATGCTGTCGGATATATTTATCCAAAAACGACAACCTATAGGTTTCATGGACTTGAAACTTTCCTGAAAGTCCTAATTTTTTATCCCCTCCCTCACATCAAGATGGCGGCACAACCTGCCAGACGAACTAGAAAATAGAAATGTGGCAAATTATAGCTCTTAGCTTGTAACTGACGGAAAAAATACAAGATGTTTAAAATGTTTATTTTTACCCCCAAAAAATATCGAAATATGGAGGCAATTTTAATGACGGCGCAGACCTTCCTTTCGAGGTAGCTAAACGGTATGTCGTATCACAAAACGGATGGCACAATTTCCGTTCAATTTGGAGTGATCTACAACTTTCAACCTCCGACTTTTTGTCGTATCTATATCCCTTATACGTCCGACTCGTTGGGTGAATGGTCAGCGTACTGGCCTTCGGTTCAGAGGGTCCCGGGTTCGATTCCCGGCCGGGTCGGGGATTTTAACCTTAATCGGTTAATTCCAATGGCTTGGGGGCTGGGTGTGTGTGACGTATTCAACATTAGAAATCATCCTAGGTAGGACCCTCATCTTCACAGACATGCAGGTCGCCTAATAGGCCGTCTGCTAGAAAAAGACCTACACCAGGCCTCTCCGGAGGCCATACGCCATTATTATTATCCATTATACGTTAAATTTGGCTCTATTTCTGTATTGTACCTAAATTTTGCACTTTGTATACGTGTAATTGATAGTTTGAATCACTTATAGGAAAGATAGGATCATCAAGTTCTACACTAATATTGGTTCACCCAGTAGCCATATGCAAGCCAAATACTATGTCTGAAACTGAAACTGTCACTCAAGTATTTGAAATGTAATTCACTGTGTAAAATCCTTACACACATATCCCCCTATTCAACGTTTCTAAAACAATATTACCTTTAAATAGATGAGATACGAGAACATATCATACGACCAGCCATTTTGATCGCTAAATGGGGCCAGAGGCGTCTTATCGTACAATACGTTTTTCGGTATGAAGTACCGTTTAGCAGCAGTTATTCTGTAAATGATGGTGAACATGCATATACTTCCGTATTTCGATCTATATTTATTCACTGAAGTCGATTTGTAGCGATCTAGAAAGGGGGTGTCTGTCATTGTAATTAATATTTTACAAATCGATAGCGACTGTCAGCAGGAGGGCGTCTGCTATTGTAATCAGAACTCCCCACATCGACTTTGAATGGCAATAGGAATGGGGTTCTCTTCCAACTTCTATGCACCATTGTAATGAATAATTCCCTTCTCAATTCGACTAGCAGAAGACAAGAGAACGTGCATTTTTCAAAACTCCTTTACCCGATTCTGTTTTTCAGTAGGCAAGGGTGCTTCCCACTATAAACAAATTTACCCATCTAAAATATGACTGACGTTAGGCATAGTGGCCTGCTATTATAATGGAAACTCACCAACTCGGAGTGACTGGCAATAAGATGACTGGCATTAGGACAATGGATCTGTCAATATAATAACAACACAACTCAATTTTGACTGCAGTAGGGAATGTGCCTGCCAATATAATTAAAATTGCTCAACTGTAATCTGTCTGAAAGTAGGAAATGGGGCGCCCTGTCTGAAAGTAGGCAATGGGGCCTGCCGTTAAATGAAAATTCCCAAGTCCTTTGTGAATTGCAGTAGACAAGTGGACCTGCCGTTATCATCACAACTCCGCAACTCGCACTTTACATGTTAAACAACGTCTGTGGACCTCCCTACGCTGTTTCTTCGGTAACGCCAAAGACATGCAATTTAAAAATCTTATTCACTTCATTTTACATTAATTTACTTCGATATACGTATACAATGTAGAATATCGTAGAGAAGCACGGGTACATATGCTAGTATTATTAATAATAATAAGGGCGAATGACCACCGGAGAGGCCTGATGCAGGTCTTTCAATTTGACGCGACCTGCGCGTCTGTGAGGATGGGGCCCTACCTATTAAGAATTCTAATGGTTAAAACGACACACACACCCAGCCGCCGAGCCACTGGAATTAAGCAATTAAGGTTAAAATCCCCGACTCTGCCGGAAATCGAACGCGGGATCCTCTGGACCAAAGTACAGCATGCTAACTATTTATCCATGGAGCCGGGCAAGCATAAGCTAAAAATTAGAAATGCGTACACGGATCAGCGAGAGAGAGAGAGAGAAAGAGTGAGAGAGAGGATCAACACGAGGAACAAATACGGAAGCACTGGGTAAAATTTAAACTCCAAAAAGGAGACAGTTCAAATAACGTTGCCAATAGCTGGACGGAAAATTTACAATGAAGTAATACTTTATTACTATTATTCGTTTCGGCCGGCTGTGGACCACGTTATTTCAACCTTTTGCATCCTTGAGCTTCAATCCTTTGCCAGTATTCCCACATTCACTTTCTGTGAGCCAACTTCGGCTTTTCTTGGAATCGCTGGTATGCTCGAACTTTCTTCTGGAGAGCAACACGCGTGATCCAAAATAATGCTTTAAATAACATTTTCTTATTTGCTGGTTGCTTTACGTCGCACAAACACGGACAGGTCTTATGGCGCCGATGGAATGGAAAAGGCCTTGGAAAGGGAAAGAAGCGGCCGTGGTCTTAATTAAGGTGCAGGCGCAGTATTTGCCTGTGTGAAAATAGGAAAGCACCGAAAACCATCTTCAGGGCTGCCGACAGTGGGGTTCGAACCCACTATCTCCCGGGTGCGAGTTTACAGCTACGTGCTCCTAACCGCACGGTTAACTCGCCAAGTACAATAATAATAATAATAATAATAATAATAATAATAATAATAATAATAATAATAATAATAATAATAATAATAATAATAATAATAATAATAATAATAATAATACCCGTGTGGGGATTTACCGGTTACCTCAATCGGGCGCGTCCCATGGGAATTGGGGAAGCTCGCTGGCTCTGCCGCCAGCAGAGTCAGAGGGTAGTAGGGAAATAAAATACCACCGTGAAAAAAAACTGGTCCCTTGCCAGGGTTACGGCGAAGACTGGTAAATGACCAGACGCCAGAAAACGTCTTGAGGCAACTTCTAGGGCTAACAACCCTAGTTGTAAAAGGATGGGTACCCGTCTAAAGCAAAGTCAAGTCAAAAATCATGATGGCACAACATTTCGAGAAACATACCCCAGGGGGTAAATCTTCGGATAAATCCCTCGTCGTGAACGCCACGGCGCACGAGTCTCGTTCGGATTCTGGGGGAGACTCGACATCATGCAAGAGACGAGTCGGAGCGTCTCGGTGTACCCCGAAGAGTCAAAAACTCAGGCCAAAATCTAAAACCTTTCTAGCAACTTTCAACATAAATTCACTTACACAAACTGGCAAGCTGAAAACCCTCACCAAAGCTCTTCACGAAAATCAGATATCCATAATGGCCCTACAGGAAACAAGGTACCCAGATGAAGAGATTTTTGAATCCGAAGGCTATCGATTTTTCAAGAGCAAAGCGCAAAGAGGAATCCTCAATGGAGCTGTGATGCTTGGAACCGCGTTTGCTGTTAGAACCAAGATCCTTAAATCGGTTGCAAATTTCGAACCTGTGAATGACAGATTGTCTATACTCACAATTAAATGCGCCGACAAAACCTACGCCCTACTTAACGCACATGCTCCTACAAACGATAAGAACAAGTCTGATCCAGACGAAGTTGATAATTTCAGGGAACTACTGGATGAAAAATTAAACAAAATTCCCAAACACCATGTCAAGCTTCTTTTGGGTGACTTCAATGCCCAACTAGGTCGTGAACAGAAGTACAAGAAAGTTATAGGAAATTACCCTGCTCACAAAAGAACCAATCCCAACGGCAAAAGACTGGTGTCCATTTGCGAAAATCACAATCTGCAGGTGAGGTCGACCCACTTTCGCCATCTACCCAGAAAGCAAATGACTTGGCGTTCTCCCGTCCAAGCTCTCGGAGAGTTTCAAATTGATCATGTTGCAATCTCCAGGAGAAACAGCCCTGAGATTATGAATGTCAAGGTAAAGAAAGGCATCAATGTGGCCTCAGATCATTATATGTCTCTTATCAAATTCAAACCAGTTCCCGCAAACACAAGGAAGACAACCAAACAGATCACACGCTTTGACAATGATAAACTTCGGAAAAGGGTCGAGGAGTTCCAGGAGAAGGCTAGACCAAATGACTGACTTTAACAACGCCAAAAGTCTCCTTGTTGAGGCCGCCAAAGACGTTGCAGAAATCAAGAGAAGCAAAAAGCATGCCTGGTGGAATGGTAACTGCGAATCAGTCCTCCAAGAAAGACTCAATGCGTGGAAACAGTACTACTCTACGAAATCAAAAAATGATTGGGAAACCTAAAAAACCCAACGTGCCCAAGCAGCTAGGGTGTTCAGAACTGAGAAACGTAAATACGAAAAATCTCTCATTGAAAATATAGAACAAAACTTTAGGAAGAATGAAAGCAGAGAGTACTACAGAGCCTTCAAACGCAAACTCACTGGCTATAAACCACACTGGCGACGTCAAATGAAGAAAATTGCAGCATTCTGGCAGATTACTTCAAGAATTTACTTAACTGCTCTAAACCGCAAAGCGCCATTGAGACCAAGGAACCCTTACTCAGATACCCAGATTCAAGACCACCCGACAGAGATGAAATCAAGCGCCACATTGCCCGTCTCAAAAATAACAAAGCGCCGGGGGAAGACTCAGTAGTAGCAGAACTATGGAAATATGCCCCAGAAGAACCACTTGATATCTTGAAAAAGCAAATACAAGAAATTTGGAACAAGGAGACCCTACCCGAAGATTAAAAATAGCTTTGATCCATCCATTACACAAAAAAGGTAGCATGAAGAACAACAACAACTACAGAGGAATATCTTTGCCACCCGTGACTTACAAAATTCTATCACTTGCCATCCTGGAGCGTTTGGAAGCACAAGTCGAACATCAAATAGGTGAATACCAAGGAGGGTTCAGAAAAGGTCGCTCAACAGCTGAACAGATCCAAAATCTCAAAACGATCATCAGATATTGTACACTAATGTCCAAACAGTATGTGTCTGTCTTTGTGGACTTTAAGAAAGCGTACGACTCCATTGACCGGGAAGTCCTGCTAAACATCTTAAATGAATCTGGAGTTGATTTGAAACTGCTGGCATTAATTAGAGCCACCCTGACCGATACAAAATCCAAGGTGAAGTTCCACGGATATCTCTCGCATTCCTTTGACATCAAAACAGGAGTCCGACAAGGTGATGGGCTATCCCCGATACTCTTCAACTGTGTTCTTGAAAAGATCATTAGAACCTGGCGGGTGAGATTACAGGAAACCAACTACAGTCCATTGAGAATAGGAACCAAATCCAAGGGGATCGCAACAGACTGCTTAGCATTTGCCGATGATATTGCTGTTTTCTCAAACGACATAGAAACCGCTAGAGCTCAAGTTGAAATTTTAAAGGAAATTGCCGAACAAACTGGTTTGCAGATATCGTTTGAGAAAACAGAAGTAATGACTAACATCAAAGAGGCTCCACCAAAACTCCATACAAAATACGGGGACATCACCCGAGTAGACAAATTCAAATACCTGGGTGAGATCATCATGAAAAATGGACTGGACAAAGAAGAACTTCAGGAGCGAGTACGCAAACTGGAAATAGCCTACCAAACATCCCGCACAATCTACAACAAAAAATGCCTTTCCCACAAAACCAAGATACGCCACTACGAAACAGTTCTGAAGCCAGTAGTTCTATATGCAGCCGAAACCTTGTCTCTAAATGCCAACAAAGGACTCCTTGAAGAACTGGAGAAAAGAGAATGCAAAATTGTGAGAGGAATCTTGGGATCAAAGTACAGAAATGGAATCCATCAAAAGAGATCCAACAAGGAAGTCTACAGCAAAATAGAGAAAATTACCGACACAATCAGAAAAAGACGGGCACGATTTTACGGTCATCTGAAAAGAATGGACGGAAGAATGTTAACTAAAGAAATCTTTCAGTTTTTTTATTCAAACCCCAAAACCACAATTCCCTGGTTTAGAAATACCAAAGAAGACGTGCAAATGCTACATATCTCAGCTGAAGACGCCCTTAACAGAGATCTCTTCCGCAAGAAAATAATGACGAACGGGCTAAACCGAGACGAGCAACCGAAGAGAAGACACGGTGCCCCTTGGACAGAGGAGCGTAAGCAGGCCCACTCACAAAGAATGAGGGAAATTTGGGCTCTAAAGAAGGCCAAGTTCAGTGTCAAATGCAATAAGACTTAACGTGGTCCTTGATGGCCCCAGCGAATTATATAATAATAATAATAATAATAATAATAATAATAATAATAATAATAATAATAATAATAATAATAATAGCATGAACCCGGAGAAATTGGAGCATAAAAATGAAAAAAAATGGAAACATCATCCCCACTTGCTGAAGGAGGAGCACAAAGGCCTGCGAGTAAATTATATAAGACCAGAGGGCATAATGGAGAGGACCATCTTTACGAAGAAAGTTGGGGGTTTGAGGAATGATCCAGAGAAAGAACCCGATAAACCGCGGAACTTCTCGGCAGAAGAATGGCTGAGAAGGAGTTTAAGGTTTGAAACAAATGTGACATTATGTAAATAAGAAGGTGTAAGCCTAAGAAAGTGAGGCAGGTCAGTTTTGTAATCATAGTGCATAGCTGACTGTATCGATATAAATAAAATAAAATAAAATAATAATAATAATAATAATAATAATAATAATAATAATAATAATAATAATAATAGTAATAGTAATATTTTTCTTAACATCCTTCCAACCGTAATCGGTCATTTGAGATACTGGAGTAAGGATCAAATTTTTCTGTGGTATGGTGTACCTTATTCAGTCAGTAAATCTATCAATACTGGCATTTCGCAGCTTGTAAACCCTAATTCACCTCAAGCATAGCAGAAAAGACACCTAACCCGTTACGCTACGAAGCTGATGAACCGCCATTACTATGACCAGTCTTACACAAGAGGCTCTGTGTAATCAACATCTAAGGATTTGCCACTGGGTGCGTTCATGTATAGCGAAGTGAGTCCTGCACTCTGTTGGCCACCAAGCTGACCGCCTCCCTTCTCCCAGACCACTCTCCATACCACTCGAGTGGACTTAATGGCACGGGATCCATCAGTTCTCGTTGAGTACAAACAGATCTGTATGAACACCAATGCCTCCTGTTCACCACCATGTGAAACCGAAAATCCTTACCCAGCATTCTCTTGGTTTATGACCTCGGCCCTACAAACATCATTAGCTCTACATCTTGTAAGACTTGCAGCAACTTACTACAAAATTCCGAAAGTGGATTATAAATTCAAAACAACGAAATCGCTACTAATATAATAAATACTAGTGGACCCGTGCATTCCTTATAAATAGGTCAGATAGCACGTCCTGATAAACCTGTCGCAATTGCATTGTTTTCCTGCCCTATCCAATAGTATTATGTACATTTAATACCGGTAACGTAGTTTATGACACTTCTTATCATACAATATTCTCTGCCCTTCGACCATTCCGCTGTAACTGGATCTTCACATTTTCAAACGATCTTGCAACATACAACACAATATTGGCCGTGGCTGAATGCTGGTCCCGATAAGTGACTTACTGACTTATTCCTGTTATTTCTGGATGGAGCATAGCGCACATACAAGAGCTCTCCATCTGACTTGATTTGCTGCCACAGTTTTGATTTTCTTCCAGGACTTCCAGCCTCCGCTTCCACTGTTCGACACCATGTTATCTTTGGTCTCCCTCTTCTTCTAGCCCCTTGTGGGTTCCATTCAAGAGCCTGTTTTGGAGTGCTGTCAGGACCTTTACGCAGTGTGTGACCTATCCATTTCCATTTACGTTCTTTTATCTGGATTTCAGCCTTGCGTTTTTGGGTACGCTCCCACAATTCCTGATTTGATATAATATCTGGCTATCACACTCCTAGGATGGTTCTAAAACATCTGTTAATGAAAGTCTGTACATTTCGTGTTTTTATCTCCAGTCATCTTCCATGTATCACACCCGTAGAAGAGCACTGATTTCACATTTTTTTCAAAGATCCTCAATTTAGTCTTTGTTCTCAATTCTCTGGATTTCAACATCGGCCAGAGCTGGGCAAGAGCCCCTTTGGCCTTGTTTACTGTATTTTGGACATCTTCATTTGTGCCTCCACTTCTAGAAATAATAGGTAACAAGTAACTAGGTAACTCGCTCTATCTTGTTCTCTAATGCTAGCGGGTTCGTGTTTCTGGCATTGATCCTTAGATCCTTTGTCTTGGCAATGTTTATTTTGAGTCCCACCTTTTGTGCTTCCGGATACGTAGACACCAACTTTTTCAAGAGTGTGTCCCTGCGCTTCATTACTGGTCATACAGAAGGCTAGTTGACTTGGTAACTTCCCGCCAGTACGTTCATAGACTGTTTTCTCTTAGCAGAATGTAAGTTATTAGGAACGTTCCGCCATCTGTTGATTCTATTCAGAAGCTGGGGAAGGCCAGAGAATCAAAGGGTATCTAGCAAAGAATAGTATTCTTCCATCATCAGAGGAAGTGCATACCCTATTTCTTGACAGGTAGTAATCAAACATGGCTGCATGCAGTGAAATTACTGAGAAAGAAAATCACATGTATCATAATATTAATGACATATGAAATAACATGGGTCTCAGTACGTAGCCCTGGGGAACTCTTTTCTTCTGCTAAGTACAGAATGTATTGCGGTGCGGGAGACCTATCAATGATTCACCGGAAGGTTATTTTGAAGAGAATAACATAGAACTGAAGCAAATCAGTCCAGTAGAACGGACACACGGACTTGGAAAAGGCTGCTTTTACTAAAGTCTTTTAATACAGGGAAATTATGTTTGAATGTTAGTCGAATTATAGCGCATGAACGTGTAGGTGCATTTGGATACAACTAGCACAGAGTTAGATTATAAGCTTCATTCGGTCTTCTAAGATATTGGATTAATTTATAATTGCTGGGCTCTTTAGTCTGCCAAAACTACATTTATAAACAACCTGAATGAGGAAACATATGGTAACAGTGTTACACCTGCGAAAGAAACGACTTAATCCAAGTAGAATGGCATGTTTCATTCTTGACAGAACATCATCAAATTCTATCAATCACACTCAAATATTTAGAAATAAATATTGATGTTTGTTTTCGTTTAATACTTAGGAACTTGAAACCTGGAACTTATCTTAATGATGACTTCCTTTGTCTCTTCTCCAACATGGTTTCCCATTTTTACACCAGACAATCATCAGCCGAACTCCAAAGCGGACAGCCAAGAAGCGTTGAGCTCTTACTTTTAACTGGGGGTCGGACTGCACAGGGAACGTCGTGCAATTTCTATTTAGTTTTTCATATTCTATCATCAGCTTACTTTCAAGTTGGAAGTGGAATAGAATCTTGATTTTGACCAAAATCTGGAATCGATTCTGATTTGACTAGGAATATATTCACTGGAATAATATGCCGTGTACTTTACAAATTATAACCCTGACAAAACTTGTCTGAAATAGTGCCTGTCTACTTTCTGGAACGTTACTGTACCGGGAGGTACACATGAACCAACCGCATTTAAAAGAAGCGCCTTGAAGAACGTTATCTATCATACAAAACTTGAAACATCTAGTGCAGGAAGTGGGACATTGATCAACAGATATCACTACTAAATGATGGAGTAATATGTTATTCTAAAGTTTCCTAAACTGACCAGATTTCGTTGTTTCGTTTTGGTGTATAACTGCCTTCAAGAAATTTGAACTTTTCTCCACTGTGCAAAGTGGAATAATTAAATATTTGAATACATTTGGTGTTTATAGGTTTTCTGGACTGAATTGCCTCTCATTATATTTTACTTCAAGGTTTGCAACACTTCTTTCTCATCCCGGCAGCTTTGGAGGCTGGCCTATCACAAATTTTCTGTATTGATTTTTCAGCCAATCAAACGTTTCTTGTACCTATTTTATCTGCCAAAGCCTTCTCGAATCTTCCCCTCGGTTATAAAATCTTAGCTTTGTCGAGCTAACCTGTCTTATTGATCGCCGAATACTGAGTGTGTGTGTTAAGAGAGGAGACGAGGGTCCTCATTCTTCGGAAGGTAATGGCCAACAGTTTTTCCATCTAAGTTGTTATCTCCACAAGCTGACCCGAGGGGAAGGTTCCTATCTTTAACTGTGGAACTGTCCATTCCTAAAATGTAATCTTTCTTCTTTCTAATGTAAAATTTCCTGTTTGTCCTAAGGACTTAAACAGCAAATCGGGGATAGAGAGTGCGTAACCATCTTGAATTCCCCCTCAATTAATCTTGAGATGACTACGATTTTTTTAACGGGATTCCTCTTGTAAATCATGAATTGACTTGTCCACCTAGTGACCTCAGAAGTGGGAGATTAGCCTCTGCATCGTCGGGCATCAAGCCCAAGTAGGGTCTTAATTTCTGATTTCCAGGAGCGCAAGTGTATGCCTTTTGTGTTTGGGCCAGTAATGTAACCTGTTCCTTTTCATGAAGGCCCTGTATTATGGGTACTGTATACCCCTGTGTAACATAAAAGGTAATTAATCTGGCATTGTAAAGTGTAGGTTGTGCCTAGAGAGGCCTAGAAATGTAATTTTATTGAACAAAAGAAGCTCTAATGTATCTTAAAGGTCGCCTGTAAGTGTTGGGAGTTCGGTCTCCTTTTTGAAGTTGTAGAACATGTAAGTTCTTTCCTGGTATGTAATAGATATTTGTGTAGTGCCTTTGGAAGGCCGTGAATTGTAACCGTTGCAGCAAAGTTCTCTTGAAAATTGTGTCTTGGGAGATATATCTCCTTTTCTACCAGTCGAACGCAACATTGGTGATTTTGGGACCTTGTAAATTAGGAGCTTCAAGCTCAGAAATTGTAAATGACCAATTCTTGATTTCTCTAAGTTTTTACCAACTACCTATGTACCTGGAAGTTATTTATTTAATGAAATTTAGGATCTGAAAAGGAAGTAAATTTTTTTTTCAGTTTTAAATTAATCTTTGACTCTTGTAGATAGACCCATTCCAGCCCGCACCTTCTTTCACCTCTGCGTTCCACAGATAACCCTGAAACAATGACCCTGGTACTATACTCAAGCTATAGACGTGAAAATCGTTTCATCGGACTTAACTGCAAATAGCCGTGTATAAGTGAAATAGCATTATATGAAGGAATATTACAGAACTATACATTATATTTATCAAAATTCACTTCCAAGATGCATAATCAGCTCTTGATAATGATTCCGTATTGTCCCGAAATACGCAGGTGATTAAAGATAATGTGTAGGTATTGTAACTGTTTAGGAGAAATGCACACTAGTTGCAACCGTTTAGAAAGATGGATATCGTATCAGCGACGTTTTTCGGAGTACGTTTCATGGACGTAAAGTACTTCTAAGGGGATGAAACGGAGTGTAAGTTTAAATTGGGATGACAGATGGAGTTCGTACGAATACCTATGCTCTTAACATTCCTATTATTCGGATTCTTCATGTCTGGGACCAATTAAATATTATATCTAGCCATTATAAAATGCCACCGCCAATTTTAACTTGACTGGCGCTGACCAGCAAAAGAAGCCATCAATTTCAATCAAAGAAGTCACCATCAAATTTTCACTTTTACGGAACTCTAAGAGACTTTATATGGCTAAAATTTTGTCCGCGAAAAGCAGATGAATAATGGCACTCTACAAATGAGCAAATAAGGAATCGGAAATGTTTATACTCTTTCTGGTACACGTATACGCAGAGTTTGAGTGATTATGTGGTAATGTAATGTATCTCTCTCTTTCTTAGCATTAATCCCGAATTGCAGGGTCTGCTGCTTTGCTACATCTCCTCCATTTCTGTCTGTCGTTGACATCTTCTGGTGTTAAGCCAACACTGTGCATGTCTGCACTGATGTTTGCCGGTCTTCCTCGTGGTCTTGTTCCCTCTGGGTTGATGTGGAGCGCTGTTTTGGCAACTGAGTCGTCCTGTTTTCTCATGACGTGGCCGTACCAGCGGAGACGGGCTTCCCTCACTTTGTCTATGATGGGCGCGACACCAAACCTTTGCCAGACGTCCGTGTTCCTTATGTGATCACATCGGGTCAGCCCCATGGACCATCGAAGCATCTTCATCTCCATGGTTGTCAACATTTGCTCCTGTTGTTTCGTCATGGGGCGACATTCAGTCCCATAGATCGCTGCTGGCCGTACCACACTCTTATAAACTTTTGCCTTTAGATATTGAGGCATCTTTTTATCACAGAGGACTCCAATGACCTGTCTCCACTCGAGCCAAGCTGCATTTACCCTCATCCGAGTATCAGGAGTGGTGTCACAGTTTGAGGTGACGACGGATCCCAAGTACTTAAATTGCATGGTCTTCTGCAGGTCTTCTTCACTGATACTTATGGTACCTCTGGTTTGGGGGCCACATTCCAGGTATTCTGTCTTCTGGATATTGAGGTGCAGTCCATTTTCAGCCAATCTGTCCTTCCACGTTTGAACCTGATGCTGGAGTTCAGGACGGGTTTCTTGTGCAAGTACCACATCATCGGCATAAAGAAGGGTCCAGGGATGTGAAGTCTGTATGTCAGCTGTTGCCGTATCCATGCAGAGGATGAATAGCAATGGTGAAAGGGCATAACCTTGATGAACACCCACAGTGATATCGAAAGGCGGAGAGATTCCAGCAGGACTCCGGACGACACTAGTGGAATTGCGATACAGAAGTTGCATCCAGCTTACATACTCTTCAGGGACGCCATGACAGCGAAGAGCTCGCCAAATAAGTTCGTGTAGGATACGGTCAAAAGCGTTTTCTAGGTCTAGAAATGCCATGTGTACACTCTTCTGTCTCTCTCTGTGCTTTTCCATCAAGAGGCGTGTGGCATGGATAGCATCGATGGTACTGCATCCCTTAACAAATCCACACTGGTTTGGTGTTACAGAGACAATACATCTAAGTCTGCTGTCAAGTACACGTTCAAAGATCTTGAAAGTATGACAGAGGAGTCGTATAGGGCGATAGGTCGAGCAATCACTCACATCTCCTTTTCCCTTCCAGATTGGAACTGTTGTGCTAGTTGTCCATGTGTATGGAAGCTGTTTCTCGGCGATGATTTGGTTGAAGAGTGAGACAAGGAACTCTGAAGCAGGCTTTCCGAGCATTTTCCAGATTTCCGCTGGTAAATCATCTGGACCAGTTGCTTTTCCATTTTTCATTTTGCTAATGGCAAGCATTACTTCCTCGGATGTAATTGAGGGAACAGGGCCTACGATAGGATCAGGACTAGAAATTGGTGGATGCGTAAATTCTTTGTTGCTGATGTTATTAAAGTAATCTGCCCAACGCTGGAGAATGGATTGTTGATCTCGTAGCAGTTTGGCGTCGGCTCCCTTGATGTGCATGACGTGTCCAATGTCCTGAGTTGAACGGTGACGGGACTTAGCAAGACGATATATATTGTTTTCTCCTGATGGTGTGTCGAGCTGGTCGTATAGTGACTGGTAATAATGGTCCTTTGCTGCAGCTACAGCTCTTTTTGCTGCAGATTTCAGGTCGCGTTATTGCTGAAGATCAGTATCAAGACGTGAGTTCCACCAAATCTTGTAGGCTATCTTTTTCTCCTTGATTGCTTGCTTGACTTCGTCTGTCCACCACCAGGTTTGTTTATCAATATATTTTCGTCCGGGTATGGTTTTTCCCAACGTTTTTGTCGCCGCCTGAAGTATCTGTTCCACAGCATCTTTCCACATGTCTTGAACCGATTGATCGGACTTCACGGAGAAGTTTGCCAAGGCTGTCATCAACTCGTTTCGTTGGGCATTCATCCACCACCACTTAATTCGGTCAGGCCCAGTCTTAGGTTTAGGTTTGGGTTGTGAAACATTGCTACGAATATCGAGGACAAGCAATCGGTGTTGAGTGGCAATGCTGTCATACGGAATTACTTTAGTGTCCGTTATCAGCTTAAAATCTTGTTGACGGACTAGCCAATAATCAATCTGAGTAGCATGACTACCGGTTGTTTAAGTAGCCAGATGTGTTGGCCTCTTTTTGAAATATGTGTTGGTAACAATTAGATCATGAGCCTCTGCGAAATCGAGTATCCGACATCCGTCATCGTTTCGCACACCAAACCCATGTCCTCCATGGCATCACATATATCCTTCTTTGTGAGACCCGACATGTCCATTTAAATCTCCTCCAAGAATAATGGACTCATCCTGGGGAATTGCTCGAAGGAGGGCATCCAGACTGTTCCAAAATTCATCCTTCTCAACCTCAGTGCATCCAGTTTGAGGTGCATAGCAAGATACAATGTGGGCAGTGATGGAAGTTGAGTCAATCTTGATAGACATAAGCCTATCTGACACCCTGTTGACACTGGTAACATTGTTGCGGTAGTTCTGGTCGACGACTATTGCTACACCATTTCGTGTACTAGTACCATGATAGATGAGTTTGTAGCCATCTCCGATTTCTTTTGCCTTTGAACCTTTCCACTTGGTTTCCTGGATGCAGGCAATGTTGACACGTCTGTTTTTAAGCATTTCTGCTAGCTCACGACGTCGGCCTGTCAACGTACCAATATTGAGAGTAGCAAATCTCAGTAGTTGTTTGGGTTGAACTAACTTCTTTAACCTAACCCGTCCATGAGTAGGTAACACTCGCTCATTTCTCACGTCACTCGGGCGTAAGTGGCGCGCGTCGCTTTGAGGGGACGCCCTAGTATGTTCCGAATTTAGAAGAGACGTAGCCATAGATGCGACAAATGATTCCTCAACCGACGGGTCGCTTCGTCTATCGTTGAGGGCATTTTATAGCTGCTGCCAGCATATAATTAGGCCGCCCCTAACCTGGAGAACAGACGCCTTTTGCACCCACCCTTCTGGGGTACAGACGTTGCAGCTCAATGGTATTTTAGTAGCATTTCCTCTGCTGAGGGCCCAGGTAATGTAATGTATGACGTGCAGTTTCTTTATACCATATTTTGAATCACCCTCTTAATAAACAACCATTAAGGGAGGATTAATGAAAAACATGGGTGTAAATTTGAATTTGAAACGTTAATTTTCCTCTTGATTACCAGAAGCAGCGTCGTTGCAAAGCAGGTTGAACTACACAGTGATCGAGCATAACTTCCTGCCAATCATCAGTCATACTCCAAGGAGAGCCAATAAGCGTTGATCTCAAGCAGTTTGGACCACATACAGAACATGCTGTCAGTTCTGTTTTATTTGTCATTATATTTTACCATCAGCTTGCCTTCAGGTCTGGGATGCAATGGAAACTTGATTTGGGTCAAAATCTGGAATTGTTTCTGATTTGAGTAGCAACAGAACCTCGGATAACAGATCATATTCCCTTAAAAAAATGGTTCCTTACTCAAGCTTTGCCAGGTCTCCTACTTTAACTTCCGGGCTGAGTGGTTCAGACGATTAAGGCGCTGGCCTTCTGACCCCAACTTGGCAGGTTCGATTCTGGCTCAGTCCGGTGGTATTTGAAGGAGCTCAAATATGTCAGTCTTGTGTAGGTAGATGCACTGGTGCGTAAAAGAACTCCTGTGGGATTAAATTCCGGCACCTAGGCGTCTCGGCGTCTCCGGAAACCATAAAAGTAATTAGTGGGACGTAAAGCCGATAACATTATTATTTCTAATTTAACTTTGTTGGAAGTTGTGCTATGTTTCCTCACAAGACGATTGTATAATAGTTCGCTTTAGAGGTCTAAACAATGGTTGTATAAAGGTCAAATAAGTCATCACGTCCAATATACGTTTTCTGCAGTAACATTAAGACCACATCCATTATGTCAATCCACAACCGAATCCCCAACGCGAAAGTAATCAAGACACGTCATGAGGAGAAAGAAGAAATTTAAATTGAAAAATTGAATTGAAACACCACTTCCTGCTGTAAATACTTCTACCGTATTAAATTAGCCTTGCTCTGCAGCTTATTCAATGAAACTGTTTCACTGAACCTTGTTCCTATCTGGTCCAACCTGAAAGATTAGAAAGTTATGAGAACTTTTCTGATCAGGTTATATTCATGTACCTTCTCCTAAGGACTATTAAGCAAAAGCCCAGACATTTATGTATATTTCGAAAAAAATTAAACTAAAATCTCAGCAAAGGGTGATAAAGTGTCCAAGGCAACATTTAACCTTTCCCTCCTTCGTTTTAGGTAACAACATTCAGTCCTAAGGCTTATTTTTCATCATACATACAGTATGAAGACCCATCAAATTCTTCCTAATCCAAATTCAAAACTTTTAACACGTGTCACTTTCTGAACCAGTAATCAGGCATTCGAGTAGGAGGAAACACGGTTGGCAACTTCAGGTAAGCAGACGATACCCTCAATCATAGCATCGAGTTTCAGGGAGATGGAGATTATCATGGATCGGCTCACAAGAATCAGCGGTGAGTGTGGAATGGAGATCAGCATTGGCAAGACAAGGGTCATGAACGTTGACCGGGCAAACAACAACTTTCCACACCTAAAATAACCAGGAGGCTTTGATGTCAGCAAATTTGTTTATCTCGGTGTTCTGATAATGAACAATGTGGGCTGCGCGGATGAGATCAGGAGACGCCTTGCAAGGATACGCGATGTAATAGCGAAGATGATGAAGATGTGGAGAGGACAGAGCCGTCATTAACAACACAAAATTCAAGCTGGTAAATACTTTGGTTTTCCCCATCGCCACATACGCAGCTAACATCTGGAAAATTCATAAAGCGAACATGAAGAAGATTTAAGCTATGGAAATTCGGGTATGCCGCCGAGTTATTAGAGTATCCCGGACCGAGCACGGGACGAAGAAGAGCTCAAGAGCAACGGGGGGCTCATGAAGTGGTACAGACAGGCCTATTTGGGATACTTTGGCTATATGTCAAGGAGGACGGAAGATGTTCAAAAGCTGATCGTAGAGGACAAAGGAGCCGAGGAAGAGCTCTATCAAGGTGGCTCGACCAGATGACCATCCAGCGCGAGATACAAGAGCATGGCATAAACTCTGCAACGGCACATGACTTGCTACCACATACTGTGAAAGGTACATGGATAGGAGATAACGACTTGGTCCCGATCTTTGCATAGTATTGAACAAGATATTCTGATCTAACAGAGCCAGGCTGAAAATTATAGGACAATTAATTAATGTGTTTCGAATACTGCACTGACTTCCGTATTTATAAATTTAATAGATTAGATTTCTATCACGCAAAATTTTAATTTGAAGAACTTGTTAATGTTAATACGAGGCCGAATCGGAAAGTAAGTTACACTTCGCAGTTATGGCCATTTATGAAACCACCTACACATAGGCAACACGGCTATGATAACATAGCATGTAAGTTCACTTTTCCACATAGTCCCCAAGAGACTGTAAGCATTTCTCGGAACGGTCAACCAACTTTTCGTTTCCAGATGGGTTGGAATCACCTCCACCGCTATGTAACCACCTGGTGACAAGGGTTTCACCTCTTCATTGTTTCGGAATCGTCGTACACCGAGTTCATTTTTCAGCTTACCGAACACACAATAATCTCATGGCGGTAAGTCTGGACACCTCAAAACGCAAGACCTCACACTGCCCCCCCAAAAGTCCGAACTGCTGCAGCGATTCAAGTGGGAAGTGTGGCAACATCCATACAGTCCAGGAAAAAGGATCTCGGTGGAGGACGATTCCGAAACGATGAGAAGGTGAGAGCAGCTGTTGCATAGCGTTGGATGTGATTTCTACGCATCCGGAATCGAAACGTTTGTTGACCGTTCCTAGAAATGCTTGCAGTCTCTTGGGGATTAAAAAGTGACTTACATTGTATGTTGTCATAGTCGTGTTGCCTATGTGTAGGTGGTTTCATAAATGGCCATAACTTGCAAGTGTAACTTACTTTTTGATTCTCCCTTGTCAATTCGTTGGTTCTACGTCACACCAACTACTTATACGCTTTTGGGAGAAGCCGAGGTGACGGAATTTCTTGCCAGAAGATTTATTTTACCTGCCTGTGAATCTCCCAACAGGAGATGGGTATAATTGAGCACCTTGAAAAGCCATTGGACTGAGCTGGAATTAAACCAACCAACTTGCTCTCAGAAGACCAGTGCTATAACACGCAAGCTAAGCTTCCCGGAAAGATATAGTACAAAGAGATAATAGCAACAGGAAACTATTCATTTGATTCCAGAGGTTTACATTATTCTAAGTGATAAATGTTAAAATACCTCAAAATACACTGGAGGTATAAGGCTGCTTTTGAAAGGTGTTAATATCTGAAACTGTGCTTTGCAAGCGGCGTCAATGAAGTGTGTGCAAGTGTGTAATGCCGTGTGGACATGCAGCTCATACACACACAAACGGCTGGGCGTTCAAAGTTTCATTGCTCCATCGCAACCTGCTCTATCTCTTTCATGATAAACAACACGCGAACTTAACAGCTGGTCAGCACAAATACCGTTATCACTCACAAACCAGGCTTTTGTCTCACTTATTTCGAGACCATTCTCGTTTCAACTACACTAATGGGTTCGTCGGGCTCCAGTCAAAATCCATTTTTACGATATGCACAGGTAATAACATCAGAGACAGTTCTTTGCCGACAAAAATCAAGAGTGGCAAAGCTAATTTACAAACTAGCAAGCAAAGAATTAAAAACTGTTTGTAACGGGGAATGGCAGGGGAGCTAAATGTTTGCATGGGTATGACAAAGCTCACTTTGCGACACAAATGTAGAAAATGTGGAAAGGAAACAGATAATGCATCGTTGTTCATTGCAGTCCCATCTCCGCCGTTCAATATATTGGTGGTATAAATCTAAAAGTCTTCTGTAAACAGGATCATGACAACGTTTTTAATATTACAATGAATAGGAAAGGAATGGCGGAGTGTTTTTAACACACTGAAAATTGAGGGATATACGAGTGAAAGCCTGTATATTGCTCCTTTCTCACAACATGACGAATGGCATCTTATAATCTAGCAAACAAGGAGTTAATACTGTTCTTAGTAAGAGCGAAAACAGAAGTGGAAAATGTGAGTAGAAATATCGAAAACGACAAAATGATATCAGAAAGTTTGTCGATTAATCTTATGAAGGAAGTGCAGATGGGACATGGATGATATTTCCTTTTATTAAACCCGTGTTCTTTCTTCAAAATATACGCTGGTTTTCTGGTCAAAACGATACCAGCAGCACACAATTCACATAGGCCTAATGAATAGGAAAGACATACTTGGATATTTTGTTATAAATTACAAACTGCTGAGTAATTATCATGGACTAATTGCCTCCAGTTTAACTTACCAGTAGCTTGCCAAGAACAGATGCATGTGAATAGTCACAATTTTTCTCTAACATTGGTGGTGAGGGAAGGACGAGATGCTACACTACGGATATACAAGAATTTAATGAGTAATCATTTCAGGAGCTGATTGATTTGAAGTAAATCATTTGCCTGTAGACAGAGCTGTAATTCGTCTCAATCGATATTTCACACATCATTTTATATCAGCTGTAGGTAAATGGTCATTCTATGGTTAAATTCTCTGCGTATACCAGGTTATAACAGTGACAGCGTTCTATTTCTTATCCCTAGTTTCTCGATTCATTTGTTCATGCTACCTGTATCGTATTTTCTCCCTACCAGAATTCTTGGTGTTCTGATTATGAAATGAAAAGTGAATTGCTGGCCTGCATTAAATTAAAATTTAAATGTCTACTCAAGGACGTCAGGCTAACTCCAACATCTTGACAAACAACTCATGGTATCTATCTATCTATCTATCTAGGTATCCAGCATTAAAACCAACACCAGTTTCCAAGCGGGGTCACTGTTGACCCCACGACGAAGTATCTTTCAAAAGAAGAGTGAAATCAGCACGTAACGAAATACTTCAATGCAATCACAGGAAGAGGGTACTTTGAAAATACAATATTTAATTAATTAATTAATTAATTAATTAATTTAGAATAAATGACCCGGAGAAAATTTTAAGTTCAAAAGAATACCATCTTGCGACAAAGAATATACACAAACAAAATTGGGATCAAATAAAACAGAACTTATTATCAAAAACCGAAAAAATTGCCCCTATAACAAAAGTTAAAAAACATGCTTGGTGGTCGGAAGAATGTGACGATCTAGTGAAACAAAGGAAGAAAGCATGGCACAAATGGCAGTCGCAACGAATGGAAAGCAATAGACAAAATTTCTTGAATATCAGACAGAGGGTCAATAAAAAATTCAAAACAATTAAAAAGGCTTACAAAAACCAGATGCTTATTCAAATAGATGACGACTTTACCAAAAAAAAAACAAGACAAGAAGTTTCTACATTTTAAACAGAGAACAACGAAGTACAAGCCACCGACTCTACAGTTACTGGACAGGAATGGAAATATAGCACATAACAACACTGATAACTGCAGGATACTAACCGACTACTTTGAAAATCTCCTCAACTGTGAAACGCCAGTAGAAAAACTGACATTTGCTGTCCCAACAAATACCAATGCTGACTCACAGCCGCCAAACTTCGAGGAACTAGAAAAGATCATTTCGAGCCTTAAAAACAACAAATCATGAGGAGAAAACCAGATCACAGCCGAACTTTGGAAGAATGCCAACAAGGAACCAATATAATCCCTACAAAAAGTTCTTGAAGAAATCTGGGTCAAAGAAAGAATTCGAGAAGAATGGAAGATGGCCCTCATCCACCCAATCCACAAGAAGGGGGATAAAATTAACCCCAACAACTATAGAGGCATATCACTTTTGGATATTACATATAAGATATTCTCAAATGCCTTACTTAATAGGACAGAAACACAGTTAGATCATCAATTGGGTGAATATCAAGCGGGATTCAAAAAGGGGAGATCCTGCCGGAACAAATCCTGAACCTTAAAAATCTCACAGCATACCAGAAATCAAGGGCAAAAACATACGTCATCACCTTTATTGACTTCCAAAAGGCGTATGACTAACTAGATCGGGAATGTCTCCTTTCTGTACTCAAAGAATTCGGTATAGACAACAAAACAACAAACCTCATCAGGGAAACTCTCACTAATACATTTCCCTAAGTCAAATTCATGGGAGAATTGTCGGCTCCTTTTGAGATCAAAACTGGTGTCCGACAGAGTGACGGACTGTCCCCCGTACTGTTAAATTGTGCCTTGGAGAAGGTAGTCAGAGAATGGGATAAGACAACCAGTGGTGGAATTCGATTGGGATCAGTAAACAAGGGTATCAAGATCAAATGTTTAGCTTTCGCAGACGACATGGCCTTACTAGCTGAGACGTGGGAGGAAGCCAAGGAGCAGTCATTCGAACTGCTGAAGCAAGCAGAGAAGATAGGTCTCAAAATCGCCTTTGGAAAGACCAAAATAATAATAAATAATACTCCTATGGCCTCAGCTACCGTGTGCAGACATTTCGATTTGACGCCATCTGGCTGTCTGCTCGTCAATTTCGACGTTCCGTTTTACTCTAGGTCCGCTAGATGGCAGACAGAGTAAACCGGATCTCTCTTGGGCGTCTATGGCTGAGATTTAATTCATTTTGGCGGGTAAATACCAAATGTATCACCAGAGATCTTTTACATGCCGACATCGTACGACATGGAGTGTCGAATGGATTTTTTTCAGCCCTTCAAAAATCCGACTACCTCTGCCGGGTTTGAACCCGCTATCTTGGGATCCGGAGGCCGACACTCTACCACGGATCCACAGAGGCAACTGACCAAGATAATAACCAACATTAAGAATCCCCCAAAATATTTTAAAGTGTGGGAACAAAAAATTGAGATCGTCACATATTTGAAATACCTTGGTGAATGGATCAGTTGGAATGGTCTTGAGAAGAAAGCAATGGAATCTCGACGAACCAAAATAGAAACAGCCTTCCAGCTTACGAAATACACCTATAACAAAAAATCCCTCTCGTGGAATTCCAAGATCAGTAGTCAAGCCTGAAGCGCTTGATGCTGCAGAAACTCTATCTATAACTACACATGGTCCAATGGAAAGGTTGGAGATAAAGGAAAGGAAAATACTAAGAAAAATTCTAGGCCCCAAATTTCATAACAACGAACTTTCACACATCAGCAATGAAACCCTGTATAGGAAATGAGAAAGGATTTCCGACACAATAAGGAAAAGGAGAATTGACTTCTATGGCCACATCCTAAGAATGGATCCGAAAAGGATAACTAAAGAATCTTCGACTACTTCCGTAATAAGAAAACCAAGCCGAACTGGTTTAAGGAAACTGAGAAGGACCTACGAGAATTACAAATTACGGAAGAGATGCTTGTAGATGGATCTGCAAAGAAAATAACCAAAGATAAGATAAAGAGGTTTCAGGACAGGGTGAAGCCCAAACGACGATACAGAATATCTGAAGAGAGGAAGGCAAGATCTGAAAGAGTGAAAAAGTACTGGGAGGACAGCAAAACACGACTCACTAATCATTGATAGATCTATCGTACCCTAAAGAGGGTGAAACGGACAAGAAGAAGAAGAAGAAATGTAAGTCTAGTTATAACGAAACCGATATTTCCTTCTCAAATACTACTTATTTTATATTTCTAAGCTTCCAAATACGTATGTTAGAATTTTCCACATTTTTTCCTTGAGTCTGAATACTGTGATCTGCAGCTTTAAGCTCCGAAAGCAATTCAACTGCTCGCATGTGGAGTTTAGTGGAATTTTAGACCATGGCAAACCTTTTTTTTAATTGTATAATTTTCTACAGTCTGGATATCATTAGTAACATCATTCCTATTTTCATCACCATGGGTATTTTCTATTTATTTGCTTTTTGCTACTGGTTTAATGTCGCATTACACATGAAAGGCTTTCGGTGACCCAGAAGTGGGAAGGAACCGGCCGTGGCTTTAATTAATTCATTGTTTATTTATTTATTTAAATATCAATTATTTAAATATTTATTTATGACACACTACAGGATTTGTGTCCCAATTACGGTGACAACTACGTTATATAAACTATAACCAATATCACGGTACTTATATCCAAACTATATTATAATTTCATCTAACCTAATCTCCTATAATATTAATATAAAATATCAAACGCATTTTTCTAAAAACTAAAGAGCCTATTGTTAATACAAGCTGATGTAGCCGTGCTACACTGTATACAGTATTCTACGTGAAGTAGTGTACGCGTTGTGGATGAGATTGTATTAAATTGCATAGCTCTAACGTCACCCCGAAAATGCGATTTTGAAGTCAATATACGTCTTTTCTCATGTGAAGAATGGATTCGGGAATTGTCAATATCAATGCCTTGCCAACCCTCAGACACAATCAAACTTTCATCATGTAGTACGTTCCGTCAGGCCCAATTAATCAGGTAATTAAAAATTACATCTTTGGTGCGTTCCCTTAAACTACCACTTCAACCAGGGTGATTAAAATTATTTTTGTCCTAGAGTGTATTTCTTAATCCCCGACTTTACATTCCGATTTTCATTATATCCTGTTTACCCATTCTCTCGACACTCCAATATAAAAATGATTATATATTTTGTAACAAATACAGTACTATGGTCATCTGACGAGAAACCCCGTGCATGCGCGGTAACGAGTGTGGAGGGTAAGCAAGGCTTCTGCGCACGCGCCAGTCTCAAATCTCAAGGCCTGACAATAAACATCGGTGCTTATGTGAAGTTTCAAACTGGTAGTGCAATTGCTCTTTAGTTAAATAATTACTGTAAATACTGCATAATGAATAGTTTAATAATGAACACGCATCTCTTTCACAAAAGCTCGCACTGTTTATCGCGACTTATGTTTGTAGCTTAGTGTAGTAGCTGCTACTCGTGCCGTACCTACAAGCTGCCGCGACTTCTCCTGAGACACAGGTAGTAAATGCTGGAGTAGAGACAAGGGACATCATTAGGGTGTGTTGTTCGGTATTTAGCCCGAAGGCTGATTTGATCGTCCACAACTCCGCCAACAGCTGTCATAGACAGCCTAGCCTAATAAATGAGTGAGGTAGTTTCTCGTTGCTTTCCACGCCGATCCAGAAGTTCCTAATACATATCAATCTGTCAAGCCCATTTAAATGCATGCACCAACCGACCCTTTGAGCGATATTTTCACACCATTCATAAAGGGACTGGATGAAAAAATTCCAGATTTCAAGTTCCTAAGTATTTAAATAGAAATGTTTATTTTTATATATATGAGTGTGATTTGATAGCATCTGATGATGTCCTTTCAAGCACGAAACATGCCATTTTATTTTCATTACGTTGTTTATTTTGCAGGTGTAATACTCTTACCATATGTTTACTCCTTCATGTAGTTTATACATTAGTTTACTCGAAGTGAGTCGGAACTGATGTTTAAAAAGTGAAACAAATACAACAATCACGACGTAATGAGACCGAAAACAATAGGACGTATCAGTACACTGTGCTCGATAGCTGCAGTCGCTTAATTGCGGCCAGTATCCAGTGTTCGAGAGATAGTGGATTCGAATCCCACTGTCAGTAGCCTTGAAGATGGTTTTCGTGGTTTCCCATTTTAACACCAGGCAAATGCTGGGCCTGTACCTTATTTAATACCACGGCCGCTTCCTTCCCATCCCTAGCCATTTCCTGTCCCATCGTTGCAGTAAGACCTGACCTGTCTGTGTCGCTGCAACGTAAAACAATTTGTTAAAAAGTCATCGATACACACAGGCAACGTTCTCTCAAAAAACAATCATAAAACGTTCATTTGGGGTCTCTACTGACCACTTCCGGTTGTTCTAACGTTTAAACTGTTAATGTTATCAATAGAAGAGGTGCAGTGTGGAGAACTTTGCGCAAGGCCTGTATCCTGTGTACTTTGAGATCAGGATGTTCCCGGGTTGAATAATAACAGGGGTAGCGAGAACAGGAAACTACCTTGCGTGTTGAAGGAATTATTGTTTAAAGCAAGTGCCATTGTCCGGGGAACAATTGGCGACAAACCTCACCTCTCCTTCATTGTGTATTCATGAACTGATCCGCGTGGATAGAAATTTATCCTCGCCCTAACAGCCGTCCTACTATTATTAATATTACACACCGGCAACCAGTTTCTATTAAGTGGATCACGAACAATTGTCTTTCATCTAAATTAAATTATCTGACAGTATCCAGGAATCTACTTCCTTCTGGATCGTAGAATTTTAATGACTTCCAGAGGCTCGGCATGGCTTTGAATCTTTTAACAAGCACCTCCTTTTGATCTCTTCATTATTGTTACATCACTTGTTTAAGATATGAGAGTAAGGTGTAAGGAGTAAGGTGCCCTCAAGTTTATTTCCTGTGTCATCTAAAACATACTGATTGTTAGAGCCTGTAATTTTATGCATTAATAGGTTAGAATGCAAACTTACTGAAGCGAGAACCAAGTGTAGTCAACCTTCACAACGATTTAGCAATGAGGTTTGCATAAACATCAGGAGTACGGCCCATCAGAAGCCCTATAATTTATGATACCCTTTCTACATTATGGAAGAGCGGGTTGGCAGACATTTCCTACTAACGAAATTAGTTTGCAATCTAACCTATTATCGCATGAAAATCCTGGCTTAACTGATTGTATTGCTTCCAGTAAGATGCACGGGACATGTTGTTCAGGATTCCCTTGTAATTGTACAAGTGTGTAGACATTTTTGTTAAAACCTATGTCTTTGCTGTAAGTATTTCCAAGCAGGAGGCCTTGTGTTGTCCGGGTAGGAAGCCGGTTTCCCACCGGGAGGTCCCGGATTCAATTATCAGTCAGTACTATATATACAGGGAGGAATGGTCAGTATTGAGGGATATGACAGGAACAATTATCTGAAGGAAAAAGCTTCATGTGGACATACTCTATACTCCATTCCGAATGGCGTGTATCGCATATTTGCGAAAATAAATGGTGATAAAAGGGTATGTCAAAGTGGACGTTCTGAAAATAAGTCCTTGAATAGCTAGAATGATGTAGAGGCGAGAAACTCCGGAAAGTGAGCGAGAACAAGTTTAAAATTAAAACAAACAAAAAAAGCCATGATGGAACACAAAGTCAAAGCCTATAATATTGAAAGAGAATCTACTCTGTACATTTAACACGATATACGTATGCTCCCGTATTAGTAGCGCTGCTCATATTAGGGCCGCGCATTCAAAGAGCTAAAATAAAAATATTGCATGGAGCGGAAAGGGAGTTGTGTGGGTGTGAGGTAGAAGAGGCAGCGAATTTAACACAACTGGTCTGTCAAGTTCAAATGATTCCCTCTACCCTTTGTATATCACTATCTCAGTCCGAATTCAATTGGCAGCTGCATCATCAAATCATCTTCCTGTCAATGAGAACTGCCTACTCTACACGACGGGGTTCGGGAAGGCTGTTGAAATTCTTTAAACTGTTAATACACGATTTCAGACATGTATTACGTTAGAAATCCATCATTTTATATTTGCTCATCGTGACAATTTGTTCTGCCAAAGTGTGTAAACCATATAATATAATAGAAATAATAAATACATAATAAAATCATAAATAATAAAAGTAATAAATTAAAGCTGGACTACTGCATGGAGATGGGATCTCACCACTATTATTTAAGTGTGCTCTAGAAATGGTAAAGAGGGAATGCTTTAGGAGATGTCCCCCAAAAATAAAGATTGGCCGAAAAATCAAAACAAATTGCCTGGGTTTCGCCGACGATTTAGTATTACTAGCAGTGGACATAAAAGAAACAAAAACCCAGACATCAAAACTTCAAAACATTGCAAATAAAATTGGCCTGAAAATATCGTTTGAAAAAACAGAAATTATGCCCCAAAAACCAACACAACTAAAAGAAGTTACCATAAATGATAATAAAATCAAAAGAGTAACTCAGTTTAAATGTCTTAGAGAAGTAATAACACATAACCCAAATGATAAAATTTCAGTCCAAAAGAGAACATATAGATTAGCTAAAGGACAAAAATTAACATGGGATATCTAGAAAAAGAAATGTTTATCAATAAATGCAAAAAAAAAAAAAAACAACTACAACACAGTTTTAAAACCGGAAGCAACATATGCAGCAGAAACACTTTTTCACCTAAATAAACAATCAAAGACTTCAGAAAATTGAAAGGAGGATTGGAAGAACCTGCATCAACAAAAAATACCAGAAAGATGGACAGTTACAGATACTATGCGTAAGAGGAGACTGGGATTCTTTGGACATATCGTGAGGATTCAGGATTCGGGACTTATGAAACAACTAGTACAACACAATCTCGTCTCAAAAAATACCACAACAGGATGTAAAGGATCAGAGAATTAAGAGAGGATCTGAAGGAAATAGGCCTTACAACAGAAGACACCACAATTAAGATAAAATTGAATACAAAACTCAAGAATACAAACGTCCGCTTTACTCTTACACGAAACAAACCAACAACACGCATATTTTCAACCGAGGAAAGGGCACGAAGATCGGAGCGTCTGAAGAAGTACTGGGAGGACCGCAAAGCCCGAACAATCCCTTCAAAGAGAACTGAACGATGGACTGACTAAAGTGATCCTATGTGGCCATAAAAGTAGTAGTAGAAGAAGAAGAAGAAGACTAAGAAGAAGAAGAGAGTTTACTAAAAACAAATTTTGCAAATCCGTCGGTCCGTTCTATTGAACTTATTTGCTTCATTCATGTTTTAGAATCATGAGACATTGATAGGTCTCTAAGACTTTGACCAATCATAAAATTAAATCAATAAATGAACACTCCAATAATTGCAAGCGGAGGCTTACCCTAAAGTACAATATACATTCAGTACTTAGCAGGTTGCTAAGCGACTAACACTTTGATTAATATTCTAATATACCATGATATTCATCCTTAACAATGTCACTGCATGAAGCTACGTTAGAATACTACCTGTCAAGGCAGGGTGTACACTTAGTTCTGATCACGGAAGAATACTATTCCCTGCTAGATACTCTTTGATTCTCTAACCTTTACCAGCTTCCAAATGTATTCGACAGATGGCAGAGCGTTCCTAATAACTCACATGCTGCGAAGAGAAAAAAGTCTGCGTACAAACATACCCCATCATGACATACGCCTTAGACATTACCTGCGAACACCTGTCGAAGGTTAACCTAGAAACGCTCCTTCGAGACTAACCAGTGAGTTCACAAGGCAACATTTCTATATATAGAACTGCGATTAAAAATACTATTGCCTTCTACGATAAAATACCAGGCTATACATCAAGAACTGTAGGATAAGAAAATCAATTTTATGGATAAAATTTTACCAAATGAACGGCATGATGACGTCAGAACGGATGAATTCTGACTGCGAAATTCTGCTTCTAATTACATGTTCATAAAACCATTAAAATAGCAAGCAAAACAATGTGACTACGACAGGCATATCAAGAAGAGTTATCTTCCTATTTATAACAAATGCTACGGAGCAGCACGGGACCTCCAGTTACAATTAATATATTTTTCCTATTAACCCTAGATTGCAGGAGGTTTATCTGTCAAATACTGCACTTAACTTCCCAAATATACACCATGAAAATGAAATCATGCCTGTAACCATATATTAATCCTAATACATCCATAATATACACCAATAGAAAGATGAAAGGTATTTATACATGAATATGACAAAAATAACAAAAAATATTGCCATTATTTCTAACTATCGTAAAATACAATTATAATTTTTTTCAACAAAGCAGCTGCCATCTTAATTCTAATGAGATATCAAAGTACTTTCACTTCCGCAGCTAAATAAACTTCTCCAGACCGTTGCTTGTTTTTCAAAGACTTTCGAAAGTGAATATCAAAGTATCAATATTGAGCTGGTATCTATATTAGAGCCACCTGGTGTTCAATTATAGAACTATGGCGTAAGAAAGACACTGTCTCTCAGAAAGACGATCGCAGTTGACGAAACAGTCCACTATCTTCCAGAAGGACGGCCCGCAGATCTAAGGATCTTCAAAACAATTCTTTAGAGATTGCCTTCCCATCACCATTGTTGCCAACACTGGATACTTCTCTGCCAAGTCTTTCTGCAATATCATGGAAAGAACATCCACCTTCTCGTAGCCCTAACACATGGCCTCTTTAAAACTCATTTAGCTCCTTAAAGGCATGTTTAATTCACACCTACCCCACGAACGTTGATAACGCGTCCAAAGAGTATAGCGCGCATTGAAAGCAAACTTCCATTGCAAGCTCACACCTCTTCGTCGGCTAATGCGAAAATTTAAATTTGCGCCATTTCTTCAGAAGGGCAAATACGCTTTCCGAATTTCGTTTACCCAGCACAACTCCTCATCCACGGAAAACTATCTCCTGGGATGCAGAAAATGGGGTTCCAACCGAGTAACTCCCGAGTGCGAAGAATGACGTTCCAGAGGAAAAAAATCACTAAAAAAGGATATCATAATTTGTTCCGGTTGCATGCGTAAGGCACAGAAATAAACAGTCGTGTGTTCCAAATATACTGAAGTTATTGACGAGAGAGTGATGAGCGAGATGAATAATTTATGGTCTGAAGTTATTTTTTCCATGATACAGGAAAATTGTATGATTTTGTTTACGACTGTTGTATTATTTTCCTGTGAGGTTCAAGCTATATGATATGTTGATTAAGGAGTAATGCAAATCACACAAAAGCAATTTAGTCTGGTGGATTGCGGTTTGCAAATAGCTTTTGTATTGCCACATTTAATAAGTGACTTTAAACTTTGAAAAATTAAGAATATATCATCAATTTGTAAATATTAATCAACGTATTACCGTGTTCCTTTATTAGTGAATAATTCCTTAAATATATATCAGATCAATAAACCACCCGATTTCTTCGGATTTGTGGTATTTACAACATAAAACTCTAACGTAAAAATATCTCCGCTCTTGTCTCATGAAAGTTTATTGTGTAGATACATAGCTTGAAAAACATATACAAAGAAAAATATATGTTATTAATTTGGTAAAATATCCTCCGCGATTGTAATCCTGATTCTGGGTAAATGTACACGATTGTCACCAAATGGAATTAGACATTCTTTCTTCATTCACATAGGAAGAGCTCAACGGAAAAATAGGATAACCATTAATTATTAACTAACAGACAAGGTTTTAATGTCATCTGGTTGTTTTTCGAACAGTGTAAACATTCTCAAAAAGAGGGCAAATCTAACAATTCATAGATTTGCAGTGGTCTGATATTTTGCGTCCGATTGATTAATCAGCTCACCCACAGCATTCGCTTTAATGCTCTTTGTAACGTGATGCTGATAGGATAACATTCAGATTATATGCTAATACGCTGTCTCTTTAGACTACCGTACAGCACAGTACAATACAAGATCGGTGTGATCTGTACTGACAACTTCTAAGAAACTCCAGAGAGTGCCTCCGGATGCCAAAGGGTGTCTTTTCCCCAAAAAAGCACACGACTGTAGTACAATTTTCCCCAATGTAGGTATTTCGAATTAAATGTTGTTGCTTCTACTTTCTTACGTTTAATGACCTCTTTCCTAGACGAGTCTTACTTTGAAGTTTTAAGACACACTTTAAACACCGGGGGAAATGTTCCTAAGCATTAAGCACCTAAGGTAACTTTTTGATGACGAAACCAAAGTTTACTACAACCTTAACACTAAAAGAGCGCGACGAGAGAAAATCCACAAGATGTAGCTGTCCTAGAACAAGCAGAAACCGTACGGCTATGGCATCAAATAGGTAGTAATTTTCACACTGTGTATCTCAGGATAAAATGAGCTTACACAATTTTTAATTTTAATTTGGAAATTCCCTCTTTTAAGGCTATTCCCGCAGAGTAAAACTTTACTTTTCTTTTCATTTATCCCATAAATATTAATTTACCATTGACAATGAATTACGTAAAGCTCTAAATAAAAATATTTTTAAAACGAAACAGGAATACCAAAGCGAACATATTAAATGAAAATTTTGTGACTGATCCTCGCGCACGAAAGCACTTAAAAGGTTGTCTTCTCTTCAGAATCAACTTATTTGTCCTGTGAACTGTTACTCTCAATAAAAACGCAGATGTTTTTCTTCCTGTCAGTCGCGACAATGTCTGCACGTGTACTAGATCTGTCGATAGATATACAGTGTGTTTCTTCAAAGACTTCAAATCTGCCAGATTTTTGAGAATTTCTGCAATACTGACCCTATGGTGTCTTCTCAATAGTTCCCCTTTCGAGCAGAAACGAAGAACATGAGGGGGGGGGTTTCCTATCTCGCTGCAGTGATGGTGACGGTTTGGTTAGCTTCTACCGGGATAGCTTCGGACTGCTATCACATTATAATTCAATTTCATTTTTCTTTTGCTATTTGCTTTACGTCGTACAGACACAGAGAGGTCTTATGGCAACGATGGGACAGGAACGGCCTAGGAAAGGGAAAGAACCGGCCGTGGCCTTAATTAAGGTACAGCCTGGTGTGAAAGTGGGAAAGCACTGAAAACCTTCTTCAGGGCTGCCGATATTAGGGTTCGAACCCAAGATCTCCCTGATGCGAACTCACAGATGTTCGCCCCTAACCGCACGGCCAACTCGCCCGGTAATTCAATTTCATGGAAGTATCGTAGTATGCAGCAGTACTGTGACCTATAGGCTGGAAACTTAAAAATAAGTGAACTGTAAAAATCTTTGCCATTACAGAAAGTCATGTTTTTCATTTATTTTTAAGGGATAATAACATTCTCACTCCTACTGTAATTTTAATTTACCCTGAATACTCTAGAAACTGTTTGGAATTATGGATAATCATCGATTTCCTATCGTGAGCTTTGATCTTAGCACGTTATTCCTTTTCTTATCTTGTAGCTGTAATACAAATATTATATTTTTGCTAAATCTGTAAACTTTTCTTGATATTGGTATCGTCATTAACATCTTCATTATAAGCACAGTCAACTGAAAAATTAACCTCAATTATTTAAACAAATTCAGTTGACTGTTTTGAAAGAAATTTAAATGCTCCTGGGTTAGGCCATTGTTTATCCTTTGGACACTTCACTTAATTCTTTACGACATATATCTACTTACTCGTCATCACTCCTGCTGTTTTATTGAGGATCATGACTGAATCTTTCAGCAGCTTACCTGAAATTGAAAGAAAATGTACATCAGAGAGCTGAAATATAATTTAGGTGTAGTTAATACAGTTTTAAAATACCCACTTGGTGATTAATTTTCACACTAATGATATTTATATTAACACTCATAATATCAGGGTAAAGTGAGTAACAAAATGGTTGGAATCTTCAGCTATAAGAATTTTTTAAAAAATACCGCAGAGCTTTCTTTTTTAAACAGAAATATCGCGCTGTACTTTTCGATGGCCAATGGGAGTTACTGAACTGCACCACACCAAAAATTAGGATGTGTATACGGCATTTGGTGTGGCTCCATTAACCGAGACACTTTCAGAGAGACTGACAGATGCAATTACACAATTCAATCGCTTGGAAGAAATGCCAGCAAAATAGGTTTTAGAATATCAGTAGAAAGAAAGCAAATTTCTACGAACATAAAAAACGCTCCATACTTTTAACAACATACATTGGTCGAAAAGAGAAAAGAAAGAAATTAAAGATATTCAAATACCTGGGAGAAATAATTCAAGAAAATGGTTTAGGAAAATCTGCTATACAAGGTGGAAAGGGCGTATGGCATCACCAACAATTTTTACAACAAAGATTTCTTATCTAAAATTCTTGAAAAAAGGCATGAAAATACAGTGGTAAAACCAGAATGTCTTTACGTAAGTGAATGTCTAGTTTTGAACTATAAATTAGATAAACTGGAAATACTAGAAAGAAGAATCATGAGAAAAATATTTGGTCCAATAAGAGCAACAGAACAACAGAAAATCAGGAAATCGCCAGAACGTAGAAAATATAACGGAAACAATAAGAAAAATGAGATTGCTATCTTTACACATATCTAGAAAATGGATGATAACAGATTGAAGAAACAGGTATTCTAGTACCTTTAGGAGAAAAAGTCAACAAAGAACAGGGTACAAGAGGTCAAGAATGATTTAGAAAGAAAGAAAATAAGAGAAGAAGGAACTACAGAAAGCGAGATGTTTAGAGAGACACTATTAGGACTGGAAGGATTCCTAAGAAGAATGGAAAGGAAACCCGGTCGAAAGTGGTCTGAGGAGAGAAAAATAAAGCGTAATGCAACGATGAAGGAATACTGAAAAGAACGGAAGAGGAATCAACGAGGAAGGATCACTTGAAATTGATACGTTGTCCGTAGCAGGCCTAATAATGAGGAAGAAAGTGAATTCATTTACGTATTTCACAGATTTTTTTACGATTTTCTTTACATCGCACCGACACAGATACGTCTTATGGTGACGATGGGATAAGAAAGGCCTAGGAGTGGGAGTGAATCGACCGTGGCCCTAATTAAGGTTCAACCCCAGATTTTGTCTTGTGTGAAAATGGGAAACCACAGAAAACCACATTCATGGGTGCTAACAGTGGGGTTCAAACCCACTATCTCCTGAATACAAGCTCACAGCTGAAGCCTCTAAACGAACGGCCAACGATCACGGTCCACAATCATGCAGCATAACCATTCTATTCATAGAAACATCACAACGTGACCGAGGACACAATTTGCTATCCACCCCGAGGCGAGTTAAAGATACATCCTAAAACTGATAGCTTTTGTTCTGGGAAATATAAATGTCTGAAATTTTTAAGCAAGAAATAAAATATCCCCTTGTACATTCTTTTAAAATTTGGAATCAATATTAGATACATAGTTTTTGAGAAACAATGTCCTAAATTAGACGCACGGCTGAGGCAAGTTTAAAGTGAGAAATTCTTGCGTTCCATCTGAGATTAAACATATTAAAATTACATGAAAAACTGGAAATGTAGATGACTTAACGTAAAATAAAGCGAGTAAAATGCTGGTACTATTTTATTTTCTGTAGGCCTATTCCAAACTCGAGTACACATATTGTTTTAATCGAAATGGCAGACTCCTGTGATCATTATAGTCCGTGCTGTGTCGCGCTGAAGACCGTCAATTTAATTGTGAACACTCCTGTACTTCGTTTTAATAATACCCATCACACGATACGTATTGCACAACAAAACTTGCATCCGTGACCCTAAAACAGACCGTTCAATTATTACTCCGTCATTTCATTCGATTAGGCCACCTCAGGCTAACACTAAATAGTTTTCTTCTTCTTCTTTGTTTTCCCAAAATATCTTCGTCCTTTCTAATTGCCGTTTCCTTACTTCCTTTCATTTACTGCTTGAATTCTTTTTAGATTTCTCCGGAAATTAGAAACCAAATATTATTTTCATAAATTGTCTCCTATTTGCAATTTGTTCTTTTTAATGAAAGCAGTTCCAAATTATCCTCGAGCTCCTTGAAAATGGAAGTATTTTTTGTTTGCATAGTGTTCAAAAATGTGTTTTTTTTTAATCTGTCTGTCCATTCTGTACAGATGACCAAGGAATATTCTTTCTTCTTGAAAGCATCACTGATTTTTTCTGTTGCTTTGTACAAATCTTGTTCTCGTCCCCATTTGTATATACTATTCTCTCAGATAGGTCCCATAATTTTCCTTACGATTGTATTTTCCCTTTTGCTTATCTTCTATCTGAGAAGATATTCAAACACTCTGTTACACATTAAGCTGCTGGAAGGATTACAGATTTTTAGAGTCTCAATTTCGAATTTCTGGGAACTGAATTTTTATCGTAAATATTCGTCGTTGCGTCATAAAAGACCGCTGTTACTATTGTTACTTCACTTGTGTGTTTCTATTTGTTGTCTCTTGTAATTCTTTTGTTTATGGAAATTTGAATTTCTGCAGGTGTATTGTTGATACTAGCGTTCCATTCTGTTTATTCATAGGAAACTTATAACCCAATTTTGGTAGAACACTTTTCAAGGTCTTCTAATGTTTTTCTTCTTCTGGTGATTCTGCTAGTGTGACTCGATCACCTGCAAAAACTGAGTGGTTTATTTATTATTCATTCTCCAAGGAAGGTAGGCCTATTTTATCTGAATGTATGTTTATAACAATACAATATTAAATATTATTAAAACGTTACCACACGGCCTCTCAGAGTACATGCACCGGTACATTGCGCGGCGCAAAGTGCATAAGACGACTTCGCAAAGTTGACCAGAGTGCAGACCCCCACTCCTCGATTTTAAGTAATGGTGCTGTCTCTGTCGTTTGCTACGCGTCTCTCCCTCCCTCTTTTGCTGCTCAGCGTTCCTCCATCCGAGCCGAGTTGAGCTGAGCTTAGCTGAGTCACCCCGAGACAAAACAGGTCCGAACCTAGCAGAGTCGGACCGAAACGCAGTGCACGGAATCTCTGCGCCACGGTTTGCACGCGTGAGATTTTGGGCGTTTGAGAGGCCCTGCGTTACCTAGTAGAATATATTACCAAAAATGATATTACAATGAGTTCAAAGCATTTTCTCAGAAACAGGTAAAAGGTGAAGTGGAACAAATGTATCAGGAACTGGCAGCGGAAAATTACATTGCAGTAACTGAGGTGTTCTAACAAATTGTTCCTTTTGATAGCGTGTAGTTGTCAGGGGAGAATTAAATGAGCTACTGTTTGTTCTGATTGGCACTTACTCCTCTGGTGTTTGCATTTTAAACCGCTGCAAATAACTCCCAAATTTGCCATGTACAGTAAAAAGCTGTGTAAGTATAAAATTGGGTTCAAAGAATTTTGAAGTTCAACGTTGATGAACGGTCGTAAAGAGCAACTTCCACGTAACATGTCCGTCCATGCTATTTGTCCACAGAGAGTTTCTAATCTCTTCCATTTCACTTCTAAGTATCTTCTTCACATGAGATACTGTAGGTGACACGTGTCGAAGCTAAAATCTGTATCCCAGATCTTACCCTTTCATTTCCAGCAGTTTCACCATGACCTTTTGCCGAATTGAAACAGATATGCAGTTTACTAGATAAGATTACATTCCTAATGTTTGAGGCCAGCGGGTGTAGGTTACATTTGTCTCCCACGGCGGTGATGGAAGGCTGAGGATCACTAACTATTTTAGCACTGTAATTATTTAGTAAGTGCCATCTTACTGCCTGTTTTATATCAAAGAGTTCTGCTTGAAAAATGGTGGCAGGAAGTGCTAACCTGTATCCCTTATTCAAACATTCTGAATTATTATTATACAAACGAATGAGAATCTTACATAGATCGTTTTGAGGTGTGAGGCAGTTAAAAGAGATCTGGCAGCTAAGTGGTTTGTTGCAATTCGTTTGTTTATTATTATTCCATGCAGTGATTATATTTGTACAACATGAGGCAGTACATACAAATCACGTTTGATTTTTTCATGAGAACTTCTTAGACACACCTGGTTAGATAATACCTTGTTATATTTACCATTGCGATGAATTTGTAAGGGAGACGACCTGTAACAGATATGTCAAATATTCTTCAGCAACAGGAAGGCATCCTTAGTAAAGTCATCTCAAGTTCGAAGAAACCCTAGCATATCCCCTAACCGATGTCCAGTTCCTCAGTGCTTTGTCCGCAAACAATGGCTCAACTTGCGTCGGGTGATACAAGCTCGCCTTCTTTCCTAGTGGCACACAATACAACATTCATCTTCTCTGTCTACCTCGAGCAAGCAAAGAAAGCAAGGAAGTTTCTGAATCAAATACAATAGGATAAAAACTTCCAGCAGCTTATAACAAACACACGGTACCCTTCTTAGTCGATAGAGATCAGGTGTTGCATGTTTGATGCATAACATTGACAGCTTTCTCTCGAAAAAGTGAAGTACCAGTGGCGCCGTTGCGCAGGCTTTAAAATCCACTAAAATTGAATAAAAAATGCCACAGTTTTCTCACTCGTAATTTTTGGAACGCTGAATAAAATGTGTCACTACACCTGCTTCAAGAAATTGCTTACCACTTTTCAAATAATCGCACTTTCTCCTTCTTACGGCGCCATATCCCTACGAAGGTTGGCGACCCAATTGATTAAGATAACTTGCAAAACAGCCGCTCGAAATATTTCGATGGAAGTTCGTACATACCAGCGGTCTTTAAGCCAGGAATTTCACCGTCTCCTTAAAGCTCATTTTCCATAAATTTTCCCCTCCATGATGAGTTGGAGAAATTCATATCGATCACCTCTCGTGATGTACCTGAGCTTTATCTCCTTGATGGTTGTTAGAAGCTCTTTTTTTCTTATTTAACAAGTTAAGGACTTCGTCACTGGTCTTCCTTTCCTCCCAGCTTACTCGAAGCATTCTTCTCTACAAGTACATTTAGAAAGATTCAAGCCACCTCTGCAGCAAAGGGTTGAGCTTCCAGCCTTCAAAGCCATACTGAAGGACAGGATGAACATAGCATCGCAACATACGAACTCAGAGCTGTAAGTTGAGATCTCTACTGGTGAATAGGGCCCCATAATTCAATCAGTCAATCACTACTGATCTGCATTTAGGACAGTCGCCCAGGTGTCAGATTCATTATCTGTTGTTTTCCTAGGCTTTCCTTAAATGATTGCAAAAGAAAAATTGGAAATTTATTGAACATCTCCCTTGGTAAGTTATTCCAATCCCTAACTATCCTTCCCACAAACGAATATTTGCACTAATTTATCATCTTGAATGTCAGCTTTATCTTCATATTGTGATCTTTCCTACTATTAAGGACACCACTCAAACTTATTCGTCTACTGATGTCATTCCACGCCATTCCTCCACTGACAGCTCGGAACATACCACTTAGTCCAGCAACTCTTCTCCTTTCCCCCAAGTCTTCGCAGCCCAAACTATTCAACATATTTGTAACGCTACTCTTTTGTTGGGAATCACCCAGAACAAATCGAGTAGCTTTTCTTTGGATTTCTTCCAGTTCCTGAATCGAGTAATGCTGGAGAGGGTTCCATACACTGGAACCATACTCTGGTTGTGGTCTTACTGCATCCTTGTTACAACCCATAAATACCCTCATAACGATGTGCAGAGATCTGTACCCTTTATTTACAATCATATTTATGTCATTACCACATAGTGTTGATGATTGATGCTTGTTGTTTAAAGGGGCCTAACATCTAGGTCATCGGGCCCATATTGTTGATGATTGAATTCTGACTACTTACGGAATTAATATAACTTGACCTCAGATTTTTAGGTAGTAATTGACCGGGCGAGTTGGCCGTGCGCGTAGAGGCGCGCGGCTGTGAGCTTGCATCCGGGAGATAGTAGGTTCGAATCCAACTATCGGCAGCCCTGAAGATGGTTTTCCGTGGTTTCCCATTTTCACACCAGGCAAATGCTGGGGCTGTACCTTAATTAAGGCCACGGCCGCTTCCTTCCAACTCCTAGGCCTTTCCTATCCCATCGTCGCCATAAGACCTATTTGTGTCGGTGCGACGTAAAGCCCCTAGCAAAAAAAAAAAGGTAGTAATAGATTAGAAGGAAAAGCAAAACAAAGTCATCTGCGTACAAGCCATGAAGGCCCTGGAAGGGGTGAAAGGTAAGGGCTTCCACTACCCGTAACTTGGGCACTTGGTGGCGTAGAGCGGTTAGTTCTCCCCTCTACACCTCCCCCCCCCCCAGAATTACCCTGGTAGTCATTGCTGGTATACGCTGAGTGAATCTCAGGGCCATATGCACCTCCGTGGAAATCTCGTTTCTGATAGGTTAGAATGCAATCTAATTTTGTCATGAAGAAGTGTCGTCTAGCCCATTCGTCAGTAATGTAGCTAGTGCAAAATAAATTATAGGGGTTCCGCTGGGCCATACGCCTAATGGTTATGCAAACCCCTCAGCATAACCGTTTTGCAGGATAGTGTATACTTGTTGCACCTTTCAGGAAGTGAAAAAAAAATGAAAACCTACAACCTGTTTTCCAGTCATTGACCGGGTCAGGGATGGAATTAATGAAATAGATATAGGCTATTAGTACGATGGGGTCGCCACTCCCAAAGTGATTTATTAATGAATGATAGATGCTATGAAATGAGAATGGAGAGTGTTGCTGAAATGAAAGATGACAGAGAAAACCGGAGTACCCGGAGAAAAACCTGTCCCGCCTCCGCTTTGTCCAGCACAAATCTCACATGCAGTGACCGGGATTTGAACCACAGTATCCAGCGGTGAGAGGCCGACGCGCTGCCGTCTGAGCCACGGAGGCTCCCTTTCAGTAAGTATGCATTCAAATTTATTACTACCTAGAAATGCGAGCTCTAATTTTAGCTCAGTGGAGCACATGTCTACCAGTAATGACTCAGGCTTTAAGTCTGTGTGATTTCATGAAAAATTCATGCAAAATTATAAATAAGTAAAATACGTTACTTAACAAATAAAAATATCCGGATCCTCGGTTGCATGGCCAGCGTTTAAGCCTTCAGTTCTGAGAGCCGTCGGTTCGATTCCCGGCCGAATCGGAAATTTTAATCGTGTCTGATTAATTATTCTTGCTCGGGGACTGGGTGTTTGTGCTTGTGCCAACACTCTTCTTTTCATATTCACACAACGCACTACAGAAACACGCAATAGTGAATACATACCCCCCTCCCCACAAACGTGTTGGCGCTAGAAAGAGGAACCGGCCGTAAAACCGGGCCAAACCCACATCTGGTATATAGTTCGAACCCGGAACTACACAGGTTTGGGAAGAGCGGTAGAAGAAGGACCAATATAAATATAAACTTATAATAATTCAGTCCGATATTAGACATTTATAAAGACTATATATAGATAGATAGATATATAGATTAGAAAGTTTTAGATAATAATACAGAAGGTGTTTATTCTTTCCACAACAATGGGTGACCAAGCGAGTGGCTGCGTCAGTAGTATAATGCAGGGATTCGGCCGCCTCCTCCTCCTCCCGCCGCCTCCTCCGCCGCCGCCTCCTCCGCCGCCGCCGCCCGCGGGAAATTTGAATTTTGGCGGGAAATTTGAATTTTGGCGCGAGATTTGAATTTGTAAACAAAGCCACGTGCTTTTTGACAGCTGTCATCGACAACAACGCAACGCTAACCTCACTGCTGCCATCTTGACGGGCCTAAACCTCACTAGTGCCAACTTAACCTAACTAGCATGAGGTAAACAAAGCCACGTGTTTTTTGACAGCCACGTGCTTTTTGACAGACAACAACGCATCGATAACCTCAGTACTGCCATCTTGACGGGCCTAAACCTCAGTAGTGCCAACTTAACCTCACTAGCATGAGGTAAACAAAGCCACGTGCTTTTTGACAGCCACGTGCTTTTTGACAGATTTGTAAACAAAGCCACGTGCTTTTTGACAGCTGTCATCGACAACAACGAATCGCTAACCTCAGTACTGCCATCTTGACGGGCCTAAACCTCAGTAGTGCCAACTTAACCTAACTAGCATGAGGTAAACAAAGCCACGTGTTTTTTGACAGCCACGTGCTTTTTGACAGATTTGTAAACAAAGCCACGTGCTTTTTGACAGACAACAACGCATCGCTAACCTCAGTACTGCCATCTTGACGGACCTAAACCTTAGTGGTACCAACTTAACCTCACTAGCGTGAGGTAAACAAAGCCACGTGCTTTTTGACAGCCACGTGCTTTTTTGACAGCTGTCATCCGCCATCTTTAAACCACAAAGCACTGTGCTGCCCTCTATATCGCAGTAGCTGCAAAATTCGTCACCTGTCATCGGCAGTGCTACCATCTTGACGGGTCTAAACCTTAGTGCTACCAACTTAACCTCACTAGCGCGAGATAAACAAAGCCACGTGTTTTTTGACAGCTGTCATCCGCCATCTTTAATCCAGAAAGCACAGTGCTGCCCTCTTTAGCTACTTACCTTTGAAATGTGGTGGCGGATAATTTGAAAAAATGCTTTTTTGACAGCAGCCATCTTTGTGCATCGTGCTGCCCTCTTTAGCTAGATACCTGTGGTGGCAGGCAATTCCACGTGACAGCAGCCATCTTTAATCAAGAGAGCGCCGTGCTGCCCTCTATGTGGTGGCGGCAAATTGAAAAATTCCACGTGCTCTTGTTTGGAAACAAACTCATGTGCTTTTTTTTGACAGCTGTCATCTGCCATCTTTAATCAACAGAGCACAGTGCTGCACTCTTTAGCTAGATACCTTTGAAATGTGGTGGCGGCAATTTGAAAAATTCTATGTGCTCTTGTTGGGAAACAAAGCCACGTGCTTTTTTGACAGCTGTCATCGGCCATCTTTAATCAATAGAGCACCGTGCTGCCCTCATGCGGGGCAATTTCGTCAGCTGTCATCCGCCATCTTTAATCCAGAGAGAACAGTGCTGCACTCTATGTGGTGGCGGCAAATTCCACGTGCTTTACAAACCCATGTGCTTTTCTGACAGCTGTCATCCGCCATCTTTAATCCAGAGAGAACAGTGCTGCACTCTATGTGGTGGCGGCAAATTCTACGTGCTTTACAAACCTATGCGCTTTTCTGTCATCCACCATCTTTAATCTAGAGAGAACAGTGCTGCACTCTATGTGGTGGTGGTAAATTCCACGTGCTCTTGTTTGGAAACAAATTCTACTCGCTCTTCAGCTGTCATCCACCATCTTTAATCAAGAGAGCACCGTGCTGCCCTCTTTGTGGTGGCGGATAATTTGAAAAAATTCTTTTCGACAAGCAGCCATCTTTAATCCAGAGGGAACAGTGCTGCCCTCTTTAGCTACTTACCTTTGAGGCGGTTAATTTGAAAAATTCTTTTCGACAAGCAGCCATCTTTAATCCAGAGAGAACAGTGCTGCCCTCTTTAGCTACTTACCTTTGAGGCGGTTAATTTGAAAAATTCTATTTAACAAGCTGCCATCTTTAATGAAAAGAGCATCGTGGTGCTATCTTGCGGGTAATATTTTACGTCACAGCTGTCATCCACCATCTTGCATTGCTAACCTTAGTGCTGCCCTCTTTAGCTACTTACCTTTGACAAGCTGTCACCCGCCATCTTGCATCGCAAACCTCAGTGCTGCACTCTATGTGGTGGCGGATAATTTGAAAAAATCTTTTTGACAAGCAGCCATCTTTAATCAACAGAGCACCGTGCTGCCATCTTTAGCTACCGCCATCTTACATCGCTTACCTCGCTGCTGCACTCTATGTGATGGCGGTTAATTCGAACAAGTTTAATCACGCATCGGGGAAAGCTAGAGTAAGCACGTGCTGTTGTGATGACGTCATTGTGCATGTTTAGACTTGTCCGTTTTCTTAAGAGTAAGTCGATGTAAAGGAATGTGGTAGCGGTAAATTCGAACAAGTTTAAACATGCATCGGGAAAGCTAGAGTAAGCACGTGCTGTTGTGATGACGTCATTGTGCATGTTTAGACCTGATCGTTTTTCTTAACAGTAAGTCGGTGTAAAGCAATGCAATAAGTACAACATTTTTGAATGCGATCAAATATTTATTTACAAATGTACTACAACAGTGTTCGTTTTTTGCTGCTGACAAGGTTGGTGTGCTTCTTAACAACGTATGCTTCTGAAATGCCTCCTGCAACATTCAAATTAAACAAAGCATTTAGAAATATATTATACTAAGTATGTTATGCTTTACAGAGAAGATCATATACTTCTTACCTTGCTGTTATTCCTTTTCGGAATCATCATCATCATCATCATGAAGTACTAGAGAAAGTTCATTCATACACTGTGTACAGTGTTCAATCCTCGGATTTGGTCCATCCCAATCATCATCACCATTTTCTCCTCGATGCTTGTAATGTCGTTCACAAGTTCTGCATAAAGCTACTTCGATTGACATCTTACTGTGTAGAGGAAGGATGTCCCAAAAATTATGTACGTAAGAGGCAGCGTACGTATATAAAAATCCTGGTGGTAAGTATTGAATAAGATGTTTCGGCATCGACGATCTACGTTTATAGAACATCTTAATAGCCTCACTCACTCGTGAAACATAAATAAGATGTTGCGTATGAGCATGCAAACAGCATGCACATTTACAGTTTTGTTCCATAGCGTACGATGTCGAAGCACATACTAATGAAAATGATAAAGATCTATTCTTATTTATAGTCTCGTAACAATATTCGTTAGCGGATGGTAAGTAACATCACTCATATGAATAATAAGACAATAGGCTGCTGTGTTAGCAGGAATGTTTTCAGATGTTTCAAATTCTAAACTAATATCAACTGGAGATTCTTTTATAGATTCTTCGTGATAAGAGCAGTCTATAACTACAATCGGTGCTTTATTTTTAAATTCTTGAGGTGTAAATAGCGGACGATCTTCTTTCTGATAATACGATGATTGAAATTTACAAAACATGTCATAGAGCATCCCAAACTTATTTTTCTCAAAGTTAATGTCGATGTTTTCGTAGGGATACGTAATTCCATTGAGATATAGTCTAACGTGTCTTAATTTGCAGTGATCAAACAGTGAGCTATCTTTTTCGTGATTGAATTTACGATTAGTTTGAAATCCAAAAATAATGTACAAGGGCTTCTCAGTAAAACGTGATGTTTTAACAGCCCAGCTATGCTTGTTTGTAGGTGGTAACACAGGATATTCATGCAGCTCCCAACTTCTAAAACGTATAGGTAATGGTGTATCATTTTCTACAATCTTGAGCAATCGAAGTTTTTCACGATCAGATAAGGTTACATGTGGGATTCGCCACAGTATACGATGCAGTGTTATTTTCGATTCTACAGGTGTTTCTACTGCTTTAAGAGAATTGTAATCACTTCGATCACGGATTAGAATAAGCTCTTGTTTTACGTTGATTATAATACGTGTAAAGTCTTCTGCGAATCCAAAAATATGTTTCAGTGATAACATACCCGTAAAAGTTCCATCCTCATTAATCATCCAGTTGTTAGTAGCTTTTGGACACCATCCAGCCATCCGCAAAAGATTACTTTCTTCATCACAGAAAGAAGGGTAGAGTTTCATTGCGCTTGTAATACCAACATTCTTCGTTCGATCTATTTCAACATTATTTACTTCATATCGCGCTTCAGAAAAGAGAAAAGCTAGAGCATGGTTGTTTAGTTGTGAAGTGCTTGGTCCACTTCCATCAGACTTTTCTAATCGTCCTTCAATATAGAGGTAGCTTTCGTGCGGTAAGGTGTAAACATCTTGTTGATGAATAATAAAATGAATTTCATCATTGTTATTTAATCCAAACGTAAAAGGTTGATAGGAATGAAGCTCACTTCGTACTACACCTTCACGACTTTCTACTGTATTCGTAATGTCTAGCATTTCTTCCATTCTGTTGTAGTAGTGTATATCCTAAATCTTGGAGTATCTGCTTATGGGTATCTGTTAACTCGATGAGTCTCTGCACACATGTAGTATGTCTTCGGAATGTACACCGTGTTTTATAGATGGTTTTCATACTGGTTTAAGACGTAGTTTGTAAGCTACGTACGCGTGCTGATCTAAATGAATAAGCTGATTATGTTTATTTACAAGTCTAAGAGTAATGTTGCTAATGTGTTTTACAGACACAGGATGATAAAGAACTACTGCTGGTTTCTCACAAATAGTATATCCACGTTCCTCTGTAACAATAAAGTCATGCAGGACGTGCGAAGGTTGTAGATTACTATTCAAGTCTGTAATAATATTACAAGTAATGTTCACATTATAATCATCGAAGAGTTTTATAGGTTGATCAGACTCGTAACGTACGTTCGGTAGGAGCTCCCTCGATGAAAATCCAAGCAGTGGTCCAATCGAATCAGGTTGTGATTTGAAGTCAATCTTAAATGATGATTCAATAACACATTTATGCGTAATGTTGCTTATAGTGATTGAGAACTTGTAATTATGATTACTAAAACTATCTTCCCCAAACTGATCAATTAACGTACTTTCAATATAGTCGTGAATATCATCTACTGTATAACTACCTGAGGGTAGTGTTAGCACATACTCATCGTAATAGAACTTGTTTAAACCATCACGCACATTATAGATTTTATTGTAGCTTTCAAACGATACTAGTCCAAGACTATGCGGCTGATAACTAAGTTCGATTGGCGGATTAAAATAGATGGTTGTTTCAGGTCCTTCTCCACGTACAGCAAACGTTCTTTCACTGTTCGTCATCACGTAGACACTAATACACTTTCTCTACTGTCTGGGTTTGATATAAGAACATAAGACATAATCGTCCGCACATGCGTGTATTAAAGTTTTGCACACGGTTTTTATTGTAAACAATGTCTGCACTGCTTCCGAAATAACGTATGAGCTCAAAAGGAGGAGGTAAATCTCCATAGCTATCAAAATACCATACTTTAGATTTACGTTTTACATAAGCAACGTAATGAGTTCCAGGTCCACGACTGTCGTCCAAGTTAATTACGGCACTTTCACGTTCACGTGGACGTGCTGGTAGTTGATCGCGCATATACACTCCTCGAAAATAATGAATTCCTAGTTGTTTAGCAAACGTAAAAACTTCATCATGCGTTAGAGCTCGATATGGCAGTGCATTCAGTAGACGTTTTTTGGAGAAATGTAGATACCAAGCCCTTTCTTGTATGGCGCTAGCTTCATGTTCACACCTTTGCCTCGTAACGCAATTGCCTCCATCGTCTTGTTATGACGTTCACTCTCTTTCAACTGTTGTTTCGCTTCTTCTACAGCTTTGACAGTTCTCGCTACAGCACTAGCACCACCTAGCAATGACCCTAAAGCTGCTAAGCCAGCAAACAGCGCAGGAAGAAATCCTCCTCGTTTTGGTACAGGAATAATTCGCGCACGTTTACTAAATATTGCTCTGCACTTTGGAGAAATTCTCGCTCTTGCTGCGCGTAACGCCTTAGTAATAGCTACACGAGGATTGTATTCCCCTCGAATAGCTTTTTGCGCAGCCTTTATAACATCTTTCCATCCAACAGTTTTTACTTTCTTCTTCTTCTTCTTCATGTCGTTTGGATATCGTTGTTTCACCATGCTGGACACGACTTTACTAGTCAAGAGCAAATCATAAACTAACCGTTGCCTCTTGTTTCGTTTAATATATATATTACTATTACGTACTTTATGATTCAGTTATCATGAAGATTATAAAGCAGCAAGACACGCTACCTGTTACCGACATTGTACCACATCTCTTACCTAGTTCTAGTACAACTACAAGAAAACGTCATGGAACGTTGTTTCCTTTTACTGTCCGATGTATTATATCAGGTCCGTCGGGATGCGGTAAAACAAATCTTTTACTCACACTTATTACTTCTGTAAATGGTGTACGCTTCGAGAATATTTACGTTTTCGCAAAGTCACTCTATCAGCCGCTATATACTATTCTACAAACTGTAATGCACGATCTAGTTAAAGATGGAATAAGATATTTTAAATTTAATTCACATGAACAAGTGCCATCACCAGACGATGTGCTTCCTAATTCTCTAATGATCTTTGATGATGTTGCAACAGAACAGCAAAACGTTATTCGTGCATTCTTTAGTATGGGTCGGCATAAATATGTTGATTGCATCTATTTGTGCCAAACCTATTCTCGTGTGCCTAAGCAGTTGATACGCGACAACGCAAATGTTATTGTGCTTTTTCGGCAAGATGAGCGCAACATGCGACATGTGTATAACGATCATGTTAACACTGATATGACATTCGATGACTTTAAACGTATGTGTGCTAAATGTTGGTCATTACACCGTTACAGCTTTTTAGTTATTGATAAAGAAAGTGATGTACAGCATGGACGATATCGCATGGGTTTCGATCATTTTATATGCATTAACACAGAATTACAGTAACTACTTGATTAAAAACCACCATCATGTTAACATCTAGCAAGGAGATCACAAAACATATCATCCAAGCTCGAAACAATATTCGACGGAAATTTAAAGAGCTTAAACGTATTCAAGCAGACACGGATTTATTTTTAAAAACACAGCTAAGTACACCACTCAAAGAAATTTTTAATTCTACTTCATTACCGCAGCCTACTTCAAGTTTTGCTTCTATGCAAACATCATATCATAAAGAGAAGCATGAAGAAGAAAAGCATGAAGAAGATACGGAAGAGAAGAAGCAGGATGTAGATCAAGAAGAGGAAGATAAGGAAGAAGAAGAAGAAGAACTTAATGATGCATCACCATCTAAGCGTGTTGAGTTTTTAACTACAGATGTTATTGCAGAAACACCTACTACATCGACGCAAAATCTACCATCTTTGTCTGAGGTGATGATTACACCAGAGTATCGCAATCAGTTTAGAACTTTTATTCAAGATACCTACGGATCTCTCTTTGCACCTTATATAGAAAAACATTTACAGGACAAACTGACACTACCTATGGTATTCGCTACGAAGATGACTGTTTCCTGATAGGAAATTCAAATGTTAAGATTAATAGCAACAAACTCATTGTAAAAGGTGTTACCTATAAACCTACGAAAGGACTCTTAGAACTTCTTTTCTCACGAATACCTGACAAGGATATAATTTTACAAGATCATCTTAAAAAGTATAAAGCAATACTTTTTGCTACCGATGCAACACGACGTAATTACAAGAGAACAGAAGCTGTAAATGCGAATAAGAGTTACAAGTATCGTGAGTTTATTTCTAAGCTGTTTCCGACTGCACGTAGTCTAGACGTTATCTACAAGCCTTTGTTGCCGTATGTGGATGTAAGATACTGGAATGACCCAAACTTACTCGTTGAACGATTACAACTTTTAAGAGCATCGCAAGAGGCTGGTCACACTGGTCACGGATCAGAAATTCTAGAAATAGAAAGAGAACTACGTTATGCCGGTATTATTTTGTAATGGCTCGTCAAGAGAAGATCTCACCTGTAAAGGTAAACATCGCGCATGAGTTACATAAACCAGCACGTCGCACCTACTGTCGCAGACGCGTTATTACACGAGGAAAAGATGATCTCTGGCAAGCAGACTTAGTAGAAATGATTCCATATGCTTCTAGTAATAAGGGCTATAAGTATCTACTTACTGTTATCGATGTGTACTCAAAGTTTGCTTTTGCACAACCCGTGCGTTCTAAAACAGCAGCTCAAGTTAAAGAAGCATTTAAACATATTGTTGAAGAATCGAAACGCTGCCCAAGGCTTCTTCAAACTGATCAAGGTAAAGAGTTTTACAACAAGGATTTTTCTTCTTACCTCAAGTTACTTGGCATTCAACACTACTCTACGTTCAGCAATCTCAAGGCGAGTGTTGTAGAACGCTTTAATCGTACACTCAAAACAATGATGTGGCGAGAATTTACAACGCAAGGTTCATATCGTTGGATTGATCTGCTACCTAGACTTTTATCTACCTACAACGATACACCTCATCGCACTATCGGAACAAAGCCACGTCTTGTTACAAAGAATACACCTCGTCTAGATGCTATTCATCTTGTAATCAAAACAGCTGATCCACGTCGCTATCGCTTTAAAGAAGGTGATTTCGTTCGCATCAGCAAACACAAGTCTATCTTTGCGAAAGGATACACACCTAACTGGAGCACTGAAATTTTTCAAATCAGAAGTGTTAAGCTTACTAATCCAGTTACGTATTTACTCCGCGATCTCAGAGGACAGCCTATTGAAGGAGGATTCTACATCGAAGAACTGCAGAAAACAAAATATCCTGATCACTATTTAGTTGAACGTGTTATTCGACGTCGTGGTAATAAACTGTATGTTAAATGGCTTGGTTTTAATAACAGCTTTAATTCATGGATTAATAAAGAGGATGTACTTTAAATCTTATGTGTGTGTTTTCTTTTAATCCTCTACGTTTCCTTTCTTCTAAGTCACTAGGACATGCTGTAGGATTAAACAACACCTGTAATATGTTTTGACAATTCATATTTATTTTAGACTATATACATACATTTTTATTCTTTGTTTATGTTACGGTCTTTGACACTCAGTTTTCGTTTTATTGCACCAACAACGACAAGTGCTGCTATATTCTTCTGAGCAGCTAAAGCACTAGGTAATAACACATACACACACAGCATAACTTTACGAAGCAGATTTTAACAGCTACACTCTATGCAGGCAGCATGTAACTACGTATCAGGCGAATGTGTTCTAGGGCTGCAGGGGAGATGAAGCACGAAGAAAAGAAGATCAATCACTCTATTGATGAGTCCACGCCCAACATGCTTCCTCATCTTTCTCCCAGCACGTTTCTTCACCTTTTCCTTGTTTACTCTCTCCACAGCCATGATAAGTGTTTATAAGCGAAGACAACTCGTTAGTTTTAGGTCCGTGATACAGTTTAATTAGTTGACATGTACGGCACTGTCTCACAGAAGGTCTTCTAGCTAAACTCACGTGTTCATGATGTAAACTACACGTTTGAAGCTCTGACAAAACAGGATCTTGAGTCCACTCACGAGGCACCTTTTCCCAAATCTTCTTTACAGCATTCGCAGCTACATTAACCAAAAATGCCTTTGGTAATGCATTTAACTCTTCTTCAGTAAAAGTGTTTAGTTTCTTTTTGCATGCATAAAACTTTACGATCGCCTTTTCAACTGCGTTACACTTAGTATCTGTTAGAAATGACATGATGTCTTTACTCTACAAATGTTTCTTTTACACTAAGGTTATTTCGACACTGCACTTTACATATGTTGTTCACTTCCCGGCATGCACTGCGACATAACCAATCAAAGAGCATACCTACATGTTGTAAAGACTGTTTACTTGTTTCTCTGCTATGCTCTTTCGGAAGAGTTTTAAATGATGGGCACCCCAATTCATGCATGTCGATAACTTCACACGATGATGGTAGAAAATCACGCAACCATTCTTTCTTTTCACAACCCTTTAAAAGAACAAGATCTGCTCTTGACAAATGTGCATTCATCATTAAAGGTAGAAAACGATAAGGTATTCCTTTTTCTTCCCACTTCAAACCTAAATTGTTTTCAATCCACTGAGTCTGCTTTTTATCTTCATCTGTTTGCAAACAGTAAGGGAACGGTGGACTAAATACTAAACTAACAAGTTTTGGAGCCCACAACACACTGCAATCTAACACAGCCACCTCTTTAAACACAAATTTGTTTCCATTTACTTTAAAGCCTTGCACATCAACTATTAATGTTTTCGTCATGTTTGCACTCTACACTCTATCACTGTTTCTCGAAGACTAAACCTTTTAGTCAACGAACGGGTTTAAACATGCACAATGACGTCATCACAACAGCACGTGCTTACTCTAGCTTTCCCCGATGCGTGATTAAACTTGTTCGAATTAACCGCCATCACATAGAGTGCAGCAGCGAGGTAAGCGATGTAAGATGGCGGTAGCTAAAGATGGCAGCACGGTGCTCTGTTGATTAAAGATGGCTGCTTGTCAAAAAGATTTTTTCAAATTATCCGCCACCACATAGAGTGCAGCACTGAGGTTTGCGATGCAAGATGGCGGGTGACAGCTTGTCAAAGGTAAGTAGCTAAAGAGGGCAGCACTAAGATTAGCAATGCAAGATGGTGGATGACAGCTGTGACGTAAAATATTACCCGCAAGATAGCACCACGATGCTCTTTTCATTAAAGATGGCAGCTTGTTAAATAGAATTTTTCAAATTAACCGCCTCAAAGGTAAGTAGCTAAAGAGGGCAGCACTGTTCTCTCTGGATTAAAGATGGCTGCTTGTCGAAAAGAATTTTTCAAATTAACCGCCTCAAAGGTAAGTAGCTAAAGAGGGCAGCACTGTTCCCTCTGGATTAAAGATGGCTGCTTGTCGAAAAGAATTTTTTCAAATTATCCGCCACCACAAAGAGGGCAGCACGGTGCTCTCTTGATTAAAGATGGTGGATGACAGCTGAAGAGCGAGTAGAATTTGTTTCCAAACAAGAGCACGTGGAATTTACCACCACCACATAGAGTGCAGCACTGTTCTCTCTGGATTAAAGATGGCGGATGACAGCTGACGAAATTGCCCCGCATGAGGGCAGCACGGTGCTCTATTGATTAAAGATGGCCGATGACAGCTGTCAAAAAAGCACGTGGCTTTGTTTCCCAACAAGAGCACATAGAATTTTTCAAATTGCCGCCACCACATTTCAAAGGTATCTAGCTAAAGAGTGCAGCACTGTGCTCTGTTGATTAAAGATGGCAGATGACAGCTGTCAAAAAAAAGCACATGAGTTTGTTTCCAAACAAGAGCACGTGGAATTTTTCAATTTGCCGCCACCACATAGAGGGCAGCACGGCGCTCTCTTGATTAAAGATGGCTGCTGTCACGTAGAATTGCCTGCCACCACAGGTATCTAGCTAAAGAGGGCAGCACGATGCACAAAGATGGCTGCTGTCAAAAAAGCATTTTTTCAAATTATCCGCCACCACATTTCAAAGGTAAGTAGCTAAAGAGGGCAGCACTGTGCTCTCTGGATTAAAGATGGCGGATGACAGCTGTCAAAAAACACGTGGCTTTGTTTATCTCGCGCTAGTGAGGTTAAGTTGGTAGCACTAAGGTTTAGACCCGTCAAGATGGTAGCACTGCCGATGACAGGTGACGAATTTTGCAGCTACTGCGATATAGAGGGCAGCACAGTGCTTTGTGGTTTAAAGATGGCGGATGACAGCTGTCAAAAAAGCACGTGGCTGTCAAAAAGCACGTGGCTTTGTTTACCTCACGCTAGTGAGGTTAAGTTGGTACCACTAAGGTTTAGGTCCGTCAAGATGGCAGTACTGAGGTTAGCGATGCGTTGTTGTCTGTCAAAAAGCACGTGGCTTTGTTTACAAATCTGTCAAAAAGCACGTGGCTGTCAAAAAACACGTGGCTTTGTTTACCTCATGCTAGTTAGGTTAAGTTGGCACTACTGAGGTTTAGGCCCGTCAAGATGGCAGTACTGAGGTTAGCGATTCGTTGTTGTCGATGACAGCTGTCAAAAAGCACGTGGCTTTGTTTACAAATCTGTCAAAAAGCACGTGGCTGTCAAAAAGCACGTGGCTTTGTTTACCTCATGCTAGTGAGGTTAAGTTGGCACTACTGAGGTTTAGGCCCGTCAGGATGGCAGTACTGAGGTTATCGATGCGTTGTTGTCTGTCAAAAAGCACGTGGCTGTCATAAAACACGTGGCTTTGTTTACCTCATGCTAGTTAGGTTAAGTTGGCACTAGTGAGGTTTAGGCCCGTCAAGATGGCAGCGGTGAGGTTAGCGTTGCGTTGTTGTCGATGACAGCTGTCAAAAAGCACGTGGCGTTGTTTACAAATTCAAATCTCGCGCCAAAATTCAAATTTCCCGCCAAAATTCAAATTTCCCGCGGGCGGCGGCGGCGGAGGAGGCGGCGGCGGAGGAGGCGGCGGGAGGAGGAGGAGGCGGCCGAATCCCTGCATTATACTACTTGCGTGGTTTGGGGTACGTAACTGTCACCATGCGTTCGGGAGATAGTGGGTTTCAATACTATTGTCGGCAGCCCTTGAGATAAAATGATTTTTTTTTGTCTGTTGAGATTTTACTTTCTTCCTTGTGTGTATGTGGCAGAAAATGGTTTCATTGAATAGCAGAAGTGACGGACCACATCCCTGCCTAAAGTCCTTTCTTAATTTTACTTTCGTTTTCTGTGGTTTTCCGGCATCACACCAGGGAAATTCTCTTGCTGTACTGTACCTAAGGCCACGGTCGCATCCTTTCCACTCCTAGCCATTTCCTATTACACCGACGTCATAAGACATATCTGTGTCAGAGTGACGTAAAGCATATTGAAATTTTTTGTTCAGTTCGTATTTTACTTTCTTCTTTGTGTGTACGTGGCAGAAAATCATTTCGTTGGATAGTAGAAGTGACGGACCGCATCCGTGCCTAAAGTTCTTTCTTAATTTTACTTTATTTTACCCCTTTTCAATTAGTGCTTCCTCTACAAATCGTAGAAGATTTTTCCGTCAGTATTGTCTACTTTTAGACTTCAGGGCGTTTTGAATATAATGTTCCAGTCAATATTGTGAAAGTCTTTCTCTCCGTCTATTGTAGATTATACAATAAACAAATAATGCCTATGAATACCCGTTTCCTAAAGGAGTCCAAAAAAATACTATTTTGCAAGGCATACAAAACAAAATCAGTTTTCTCTTCATTCTATAAGCTTTATCCTGCTACTTTTGGATCGATGTTTTGGTTTTGACCTTTCCCCTCTTGAGACTATTGCCGAAATTGCTCGTATAATTCTTTAAAAGTTCTCTCAATGTACTATATCAGCAACTCCCTGCTTTTTAAAAATAACTTTTCCCACTCCAGAGGAAATGTGACTTGGAAATTCAAAATAACACGATGCACGACAGCGAGATACTGCAATGCATTGGGTCTAAGAAGACCAATTACGGCTGAAAAAATCATAAACTCTGCTTGTTACAGTTTTGAGGTCTCAAAATAACATGAAGCTTCCGTACAGTATCACCATTCCCTTAACATTGATTCTACTTAAACGTCTAACTGCGTACGTAAACTTTAGAGAAGAGAGTCCAGCGGACGGGGTATAGCCAGATAAGGGCTAAAGTAAACGCAGTTTAGCTAGCAACACAGGTTGCATGACATTACTTTGTTAAAATGACAGATGTGCAGGACTTCATCCCTTTTAATATTTATACTGCAATTAACATGGCAATGTAGAGTGTTTGCAAATGGGTTCCTTTGCACGTAAATCGATGCGGCTACCTTTAAGTATATATTTCAGCATAAAAGGGACATTTCAAACAAATATGACTTTATCCCTTTTAACCAAAAGCTGTTCATGTACCTGCGTGTACTGTCTTCCAAGAAATACCATTCTGTCACTTTCTCCTGCTCTCATAACTAAACTGAACTTATTTTGGACTTCTGTATAGCCCACTTAATCCAATATAAAACTACATATGAGGCAAAGGCTTGAAGTATGGATACAAAATTCGAATTCATATATAACTAGAACTTTACATTAATTTTCTTGGGCCATTTATCTTATACGAACATAACCTAGACGAGGGCAGAGGAGATTATATATTAAATCACTAAAAAACTTCAAAGCAATGTCCTTTTGGATTTGCTTTCACATAAGGAAGAGCCAATGCTTGATGATATTTTAAGCCTATCGAAAATCCCCATGACGCAATATCCTCGAAGGACCATGTCCTACCAAGCGACCGCTGCTCAGCCCAAAGGCCAGCAGATTACGAGGTGTCGTGTGGTCAGCCTGACGAATCCTCTTCTTGTTTTTCTAGTCCATGGACGCCTTCTCACCATCAGATAGCTCCTCAGATGTAATAACGTAGGCAGTGTGGTCTTCCAACGAGCCCTCAGATCCAGGTAAAAATTCTTAACCTGGTCGGGAATCGAACCTGGTGCATCTGAGGACTAAGAGGAAGGAACGCCAGTCCTGCACTACGGGGAAGATTTTGGGTATAAGACTGACTATCATGTCCCTTATAAGTGAAAAGTAATGGCTTCGATTTATTTTTTGACATGGGGATATATAAACTGAGCAATTCAGCACTTAAAAGCTTAACACGTTGGGTGCCACGTGCCACCATATGGCGGCACACCGTTCTTGAAATCAGAGTTGGCGTGACGCCATATGGCGGCACAGTTGAGTTTCAGGCGATGCACCATAGATAATCAGCTGTGACATATATGCGCGTAAAATTGGTACTACGTGAAAGGGCGAACTTCAGGGTCTATTCTACTTATGTATTTTTACTATATGCCACCATGTGGTGCCACAGTGTTCTTCCGAAGCCACTGACTGGCCAGTGGTCCTTGTCACATGTGAAAGCGCGCCAGGCATTGTTTATTCCTCGTTTACGTACGTATTATCACTCAGTTTATATAGTTGTGCAAAAATATAAAAAATGAAAGATATTGGTAATAATCTTACGAGGGAACACATACATGTGTTACACTCGGATTCGGTTGAAATTTGGTAGGAATATTCGTGGGAGGCAGTAGAATGCTAAGGTGAAAACTGCATGTACCCAGCGCAAGTTTAAACGCCAAAATTGAACAAATAAATAATCATAAAATTAGAAGTGCCGCGGGAGTATCGGGATGTGGCGGAGAGGTAGGGAGGAGCGAAGCAGCGGACGTGAACCAACCGGGCTGCGTCGAGCTGCGCTAGCAGCTAGGTAGCGTACAGTTAGCGTGCCCCCTTAACTTCCCGATTAGATGTGCAAAACGTAAATATGAAAATAGCACATGAAACAAGTGTACAAAGGACGATGTTAGAACAATGATGCCAATAAGGTTTGAAAAATTACGAGTAATAAGAACTTGGGCGTGCCGAGACGCATATTTTCATTGTTTAGAGTTATCAGAAAACTGTTCACAACAATATGCTATGTAAGTACTTGTTTTGCATTTTACTAGGTTTTCATAAATATTGCGTTAATTTGAATTAGCAAATAAATATCCCGTATTTGAAATTCGTATTGCACATTCCATGACAAAACATTCTGTGACGCCATATGGCGTCTCGCTATATTTTATCTTTCCTAAAAATTGATGTGACACCATATGGCGTCACACATGACCATGGTATGGTGAGATAAAATTTACTTAGTACATCATATAAATACATCCCAAGATTATATAAACAGACTACAACGCGTACAATTGCTTTGGCACAAGCGGAATGCAATTCAGAAACATGCCCGGCACCAGTGGAATAGTGTGCTACAATCGGCTAGGCACTCAACGTGTTAAGTGTACTGCTCCCTCTTATAATTGTCACGGATCCAACAATAACAGTTCGTGACATTCACTTTCCGATCATGAGTTGTAATATGTTGCCACGTCACGAAAACTGACAGATCAAAAGAAAAGGGAACAAGGACAAGAACAAGAAGGGAATATAAAAGAATTTGATGACGATGGTGGAAAGGATGATAGTCAAGGAAAAAGAATGAGAATATCAATGACAAACGTAAAGTATGAAATGTTTGAAAAAGAAAGGGAAAATAAGGAATATGTGATGAAAAACAGCAAATAAGAATTGAAATAAGAAGAATTGGTACAAGAATAAATAAAGTGCAAAAGGTTAATGGTTATTATTACCATTACTATTTCTTTCTGCTCAACTAGTAAAACGCATGAAGCATAGGAAGTACAGAATTAAAATAATATAAAGCTTTATAATATGCATCAGAAACAATGAGAGTGAGAAATAAAACCTCAAAAGGAGAAGTTTAATGACAATTTAAAGTCTAAAACTCATCCACTGACCAGAATTGAAAATGTGATGATGTAGAATGAGTGAATGAATGTGAATTTAAAATAATCAGCGGTTCCAACTCGCAATATTGAAAGTTAAAAATAATTAATAAATTAAACCAGCAACTATAATGAAGAAAGACGATGAACAATTATTAAGAACTTAAAACAATCAGTGGATTCGAACCACGTACCCCAGGAACTATCTTAAAACAATATAATATACAAATCAAGGAGCACAATCCTGAATCGATGATACTTCTTGTCTCAAGGGGTCCAAAATCCAACTCAACTGCCCCTCGTAATAGTACTTATCACTAGGAAAGTAAGAACCATGGTATTTCCAATGTAACCATTCTAATTATGAGTAACGAAGATTTACAGTATTCCTCACCTTATGGTACCACTCAAATGTAATGTAATGCAATGCGCACAGGTAACGCAGACATATGGTGTTTCTTAATGTAAATTACGGCGCCACTCAGAGGCAACGCAAACCCATGGTTTTTACACATAGTGGATACTAATCACAGACAACGCTCACACCCGTGGTGTTTTTAACAATGGCACTAATCACGGGTACGGTAAAACCCATACTAATTCACCCTCTGTTGTTACTAATCACAAACCTATTATGTACCTAATATATAGGCCCGATTACATCAACGTGGGTTAAATATTCTCTAACCCTGGGTTTGTAAACTTAGGGTTAATATTTCAACTCATTCTTACGATTCACGCGTTTCGGCAGAGAGTTAGCTAACACCGTATTAACCCTCGCCGGAAACAGCTGCCGCACCGATCAAGGAGGCAGTGACTAAAAATCAAAGCTTATGAACACAATTCTAGCGTTGTACTTTTGTTTATTTCTTGCGCGGTATTTCGTTTCCTTCCTCAGTTCCGTGGTGGATATTATCGTGATAGAACTGACTGCAGTGATCGAAGAATGGAAGTTCAGAAGCGATATACGGGCACGAATTTTTCTGCTTTATAAAAATACATTACTTATTGAATTAGCCACCAAATACCAAAGCATTATAGAATGCAAGAACAATGACGGTGTAAAATTAAAAGAAAAGGAGGACACATGGGAAAAAAGAGGGGAATTTAATAGCATTGCCCCGCTACAGGCCATCTTGCAACTACTGTACTGTATATAACGAATTTTGAGGTTAGAATCACAGATTACTTGATAGTTGACAGAAAAGTAACCCTTGCTGTCTCCAATCAGTACATGAAACGATCCATTGGTATAAAACCTTAATGCAATCAATACCTTTGGTTTAGTAGAGTGACCTTTTCTGGTCAGTTGTGTATTCTAACCTCTCTCTAATTTCATTGACAACTTTACTGATGACGGTTTTTGACCGTCCATACTTCTTCAAAAATTGTACCTCAGGAATATTTTGAAAGACTTTCCTACTTGTGACAGGTATATTTCTATTTGGAACACTATTAAACAAATCTAAATAAAGCAACTATGCATCAAACGCATGATGCACGGTGGCCATTTTCCTTTTAACTTCTAGTGAACAGTTTAACCCACGTGAAAGGAGGGATTAACTCAACTCAGGCTTAACCTAGAGTAAAATTTAACTCTACTCGATGAAACAGAATGAACAGTCAAACTCAGGGTTAAAAGTGTATAACTCGGGGTTAAGGTTTAACCCACGTTGATAAAACCGGTCCATAGTGGTACTAATTGGAGGAGATCCATGGTGTTCCTCGTGTGATGGTACTAATGGTTCTAATTCAATCATCACCCTGGTTGTATTTTTCTTCTACGTCCCCCACCCACAAGGGGTTTGGAATCTTAAAGGCAAATCTAGATGGCAAAAAGCAGTGGCTGATGATTCGAGGCTGTGCGGGATAACGGAACAAGATATCCTAGATAGACACGTATTTAAATGAATGTCCGGGATTGGTGGGTAAGTGAAGATAAGGTCTAACCAGCGAAACGACTTCCCTGGTCAGAGGACATAAAAATGCTCACATTAAGAGAATGAAAGTCATGTATGCAAAGATACGTCAACATGATTGGAAACCTAAATAAACGTGATTCAATGAGGTCTTAACAATGTTAAAATGATATAATATATATGTATATATAATAATAATAATAATAATAATAATAATAATAATAATAATAATAATAATAATAATCGAATGGCCTCAGCTACCGTTTGCAGACATTTCGATTTGACGCTAACTGGCTGTCTGCTCGTCAATTTCGACGTTCCGGTTTACTCTGTCTGCCATCTAGCTGACCTAGAGTAAACCGGATCTCTCCTGGGCGTCTATGGCTGAGATTTAATTAATTTTGTCGGGTAAATACCAAATGTGTCACCAGAGATCTTTTACATGCCGACATCGTACGACATGGAGTGTCGAATGGACTTTTTTCCGCCCTTCAAAAATCCGACTACCGCTGCCGGGTTTGAACTCGCTATCTTGGGATCCGGATGCCGACACTCTACCACGGATCCACAGAGGCAGCTTGTATATATACTAGCTCTTACCCACGTCTTGGCTCCTGAGGATTTCGTAAGTTGACAAAAATTAATTGTTCCTCGGTACTGCACGAAAAATCCCCTGAAGTATAAAAACTTGCCGAAAAATTGCGTTTCATTTACCCCAGAACCTATTTGTAAACCACGTTTGTGGCGTTGCCTTTTGGGGATAAGATGACCTAGCGACTGGCAGAGCTAAATCTGGAAAATGCGACATGGAACTCTACATGTGAGAAGCAGTCCTCTTCTAAGTCGAAAAAAAGAAAGCACTTCTTTATTTCTAAAGGAGATTAGAAATACCAATTTTCACGTCTGTAACATCTCAGTTTTTGAGATATAAGTATCCTCATAAAGAATTCAACCGTATCTCTCATACCAAGCACAGATGAACAGGACAGAGTTGCATGTGCCTTCGTTGTTCATGAAAACGATTCTGAGGTGTTCTCATCCCAGTACAAAATCTCTTCCACATGCTCTATTTTCCAGGCTGAACTGTGGACGATTAAGTCTGCGATCGAATGGTGCAAATCTAACAATAAGAAATCTCGGTTATTAAGTGATTCGCAAGCTGCGCTGAATGCGATAAATAATAAATATAATCCGAATCCAATAGCTGTAGCTATTAGAACCACAGCTCAACAATGTCCGCACATCTGTTTTGACTGGATTCACGGCCATTGTGGAATATCAGGAAACGAGAAAGCTGATCTTCTGGCAAAAGCAGCGGCTACGTCTACTTTGGAAATTTCTTATGACAAAACGTCACCTAGCTACACTAAAAAATCATAAAGAAGCACGTAATCCATCAATGGAACAACATTTGGACTTCTTTCACCAGAGGCCAAGTCACCGGAGAAATATTCTTCCCTGAGGTTTTCAACCGCCTGCAAAGTAACGTGTTGGTGCCAAGCTTTGAAATTACTCAATTTTTGAATGGTCATGGCAAATTTGGTTATTATTTTCATCGATTCAGAATCAATCGTCCTGATGGCTACGCGTGTGTTTGCGGATCCTCACAAACAGTGGACCACCTTCTGTTTGAATGTGCCGCATTTGAAAGAAGAAGGCGTGATTTGAACTCTCATTTGAATTATTGAACATTGCATTATCAAAACCCCTGTATCATTTGTTTAAGAAGCCGTGCTGCTACAAATATATTATCAACTTCATCCACTTCACTTTCCGTCGATTAAATACATGAATTCATTTTCATTGTAAAAGTGAATATGTATTTTAACTACAACCCTAGTATACTATGTAAAATAGGGTTCAAAACTGCTTTGGATATTCAGTAATAATAATAATAATAATAATAATAATAATAATAAAAAGATTTCAACCCCTTCTTCACTTACTTTCGATCTCCAGCCTAAGCTAAATATCCAAAAACAAAAAATTACGTGTTTCTTTATTTTTAAAGGAGATTACAAATACCAATTTTCACGTCTGTAACATGTTCAATTTATGAGATATAATGTAGATATAATTTTTAAAACTGCCCGACTCTTTGGTTGAGTAGTCAGCGTTGAGGCCTTCATGTCACAGGGTTTTGGGTTCGATTCTAGGCTGAGTCGGGCAATTAAATCGCGTGTGATTAATTCTTCTGGTTCGGGGACAGGTTGTTTGTGTTTGTCCCAACATTCTCCTCTTCATATTCACTCAACACACCACTTTAAAAACCACACAATGAGTACGCAATAGTAATTGCATAGCTACACATAGATTTGGCATCAGGAAGGGCATCCAGCCCTAAAATAGGGGCAAGTACACATTTGTGACACAGTTCGCACCCGCGACCCAACAGGTGTGGTAAAAGCGGTAGAAGAAGATACTCATTTTAAAAATTCACCCGCTTTTTTTAATTATTTCACCCCCTTACGTAGATTTTCCAAAAACGTGTGTTCATTTATTTTTAAATGAGATTTCAGGTACCAATTTTAACGTCTTTAACGTCTTCAGCTCCTGAGATATATGTATCCTCATATAAATAATTCAAATCCTTCCTCACTTTTTTCACCCTCCCCCCAAATCACCCCTTAAATGGATTTTCTGAAAACAAATTGTGTGTTCTTTTATTTGTTGAAGGAGAATCTAAATGCCAGTTTTCATGTCTGTAACATGTTAGGTTTATGTGATGTATTGCAGATAATCTCACTGCTCTAGAATCTTGGAGCGGACGTTGCCATGGTTACGGCAGTGTATTTCTTTACCCAAATCCAAAGGCAGGAGTAGTGTGGTGCCAATTATCTCCATAACGGTTGGTTTTAGGGCCTTAAAACGTGGTTTTCTGGGCTAACAGAGTTTTGTTATTTGCGTCAAAGGGCTTAAATTGAGCTTCGTCTCGTCCTTGTACGACAAATTCGATATTTTCTCTATATTAGCCTAGTATTTTTATATCTCCACCCGTGCCACCCTCCGTCTCGAATTGTTTTAAAAACAAAATACAGCCCATGTCCCTCACGGACAATGAATATTTACACCAGTAAAATAATGTTTAGAATCGGTCCAGTAGTTCCTGTAATTATCCATTACATACAATCAAACGTTTCCTCTTAGTATAGATAATAAAGAGTTTTGTCTCCACAATGCTCAGAATTTAAAATTAATCCTATTTCTGTATCAGTGATTTCCATAGCAACAAGGAAATGTACTTTTTACCTTTTCGTAATGTCCGTCCGTCCGTCCGTCTGTCCGTCCGTCTGTCTGTCTGTCTGTCTGCGCATCACGAGAAAATGGCTAAAGTTATATAGAAATAAATTTCTGATCATTTGTGTGTTCTAAATTTTTACCGTACCCGCTATGATAACAGAGTTAGTCATGAATTTGTATTTTTATTGCTAAGTCCATATCAACACCGAGCCACGAGAAAATGGGTAAACAGAATTTAATGAAAATCTGTGAATAGAGTCGGGGAATAATAAACTACAGTCTAAGCTATCAACAATTTTATTCACCCTGAACGAAATGGTAGTTTAGGGGTAGGTGCATAAAATTTAATTTTTAAATTCCTATGTTATTAGTCCTATCCAAAATTACCACATAACAAAAGTTATAGGGAATACAATTCCCGATCATGTATGTTTTATTTAGTTTTACCGTACCGACTATGATAAGGGTGGTATTTTAGAGTCGCAAGAAAAATAAATGTGAAGGCCATCGAAAGCTCATAAAATTGATCAAAAGTAACATTACCTTGACCATTGTTTGTTGTGATATTCTTTCTCTCTTACGCTGCCACTCATCTCTGATAGATGGGATTATTGTAGCGCACCGAGTATAACAGCCTGCCTGAATATTGCCGAGAAATAGCTGGAGAGTTAGATAAATTTATTCTTTAGGATGTCATTCCTCTGTTTCATACACTCTATGATACTGCTGGTACATAATGCACTGGTTCATCATAGTATTCAAGTCACGCGATCCCTACTCTGAGGCGCTGATTGGAATGAGGAGTATCTACTCTTAACGGAATAATAGCACAGGAGTGTTCACGGCTCTTGGCTGTCTGCGGCCTGGTCATTCCAGCTCCGGAATTTTGGACTGTTAGATCGGCAGCGTAGTAGTTACTGTTCGTTAGAAGTGAGAAAATGTGTGGTTTTTATTTCATCCAGTATTTCATATGATAGCATTGCTTTTAATCTTGTTATTGTAACTGGGAAAACCACTAAGATAGTCTTCATTAGGATCTAGAAAGGCAGGAGAAGAGTGGTGTCTGCCATCATAATGAAAAATCTCCAACTTGGTCGTGAGGGCCTACAATTACAGTGAAGATTCTCCAACCCAGTCTTCACATTTGAAAAGATGTTTGGTGACTTTCCCGTCGCGTTTCTGGGGTAACGTTAAGAGCTATGCAATTAAATACAATCTTACTCATAACGTGTACCTAGAATTCCGTAGCGAAGCACGGGTACTTCAGCTAGTATATATACCAGAATTTCCCTCGTTATGGGATAATACTGGTAAACCGCCCTTGTCTTTCCCACGGTTAAAGACAGGATTCGAAAGTATGGCTTCTCTTAGCACTACAACTCTCTAATCTGTCCTTTGAGTTGATGCAGAATATGCAACATAGAGTTGACCTCACTCATAAAGCTACAATCAGCTGCAATATCGTCCGAGCGCCCTCGATTTCAATTCGCCATTATTACACGAGCATTCATTTATCATCACTCTGAAGCACGTGACAACTCTGCTCTAACAGGGCGGATGTACGTTAGGCAGGTTGAGTTGTTATTTCAACAGTAACCGATAAGCTGCTGGAAATGAAGTAATTATTTGTAATATGTACACTCAAACACATTCGCCCATGCTCTCTTCTAAATTATTCACCTGCAGATTAAAGAAGGCTTGCTATATGTTTCCAATTATTAACGGAATGGAAATACACTATACGCTGTAACAGAAACAACTTCATTAACGGTGAAAATAGAATGAAGATTCAGAAGGGGGTGTAATTAAAATTTTCTCTTTAAGTAATTTCATAAAGAAAAAAGGAGTAATTAGAAAAATTAGCAGCATGATGTTTAAGAATGTTATTGGAAACTTCTCTAAAACAGTTTATTCTAATGATACTTATTATAATTTATATATGTATTAATAGAGTTTATTAAACAGCTTTGGCAAATCCGTCCATCCGTTCTACTGGGCCGATTTACTTCCTTTTCGATTGATTCTCTCCGGAATTACTTGCAGGTGAATCATGAGACATTGATACGTCTCAAAGTCCAGCCAACTCTGAGTAATCATAAAGTCAAGTGATTAAATAATCACTTTAGTAATTGCAGGCGAAGGGTTACCCTGGCCCACAATTCATTCTGTACTTAGTAGGTTGCTAAACGAGTAACACTTTCATTAATATTCTGCTATATGTGATTTTCATCCTTAGTACTGTCTAGAGCCCTGAATTTTATGCATTAATAGGTTAGAATGCAAACTTACTGAAGCGAGAGGCAAGTATAGTCTACCTTCACAACGACTATGCTATTGGGTTTGCATAACCATTACTGGTAAGGCCCATCAAAACCCCTGTAATTTATGTTACTCTTTCTACGCTATGGAAGAGCGGGTGGCCGACATTTTCTACTAACCAAATTAGTTTCCAATCTAACCTATTACTGCATGAAAATCCGGGCGTTAGTAATGTCATTGCATGCAGCCATGTTTGATTACTACCCGTCACGCCAGAGAGAATACACTTCCTCTGATCACGGAAGAATACTATTCCCCGATAGATACTCTTCGATTCTCTAAACATTCCCAGCTTTCAAATATATTCAACAGATGGCAGAGCGTTCCCAATAACTTACATGCTGCTAAGAGTAAATAGTCTACATACAAACAGACCCCTCATGACATATGCCAAAGACATTACTTGGGAACACCTATCTACTGAAAACATACACACACTAGAAAGAGTGAAGTCCATGTGTCATTAAAAAAGTTTTCTGCCTGGCAATAAACGCTTCTTCCAGAAAAACCTGTGAGCTCACAAGACAACTGTTCCAAATAGAAGTGCGATAAAAAATACCATTGCTTTTTCTACGACACAATACCAAGCATGATATCAAGAACCGCACGATCAAAAAGCGAATATTTGTATAGATTTCTACCACATACAGTATGATGACGTCACATGGGATGAATTCCGAGGCATACCATAAAGCGCTTTTTGTTAAATGTTCATAAAACCACTGAAAAAGGCAGGCTAAACCACATGACTAGGGCAGGCACATCAAGACGAGTTATCTGACCTATTTCAGACGAATTCTGGGGAGCAGTGTGGATCCTCTAGTTATAATAATAATAATAATAATAATAATAATAATAATAATAATAATAATAATAATAATCGTCATTCCGTTTGGCTATTCCCAGTCTGGTGCAACCCTTGTATGGTAGACCCTCCGATGACGGTGGGTGGCTTTTTTCCGTGTACAGGAATCTGCGCGTTATTTTGGTGGAGTATAGCGTTGCGTTTGTCGTGTCAGTTTTAGGGGACAGTAAAGATACCCAGTTCCCATGCCAGGAGTATTAAGCATCTAATGTTAAAATCTCCGACCCGACTGGGAATTGTACCCAGGGCCCTCTGAACCGAAGACGACTATGGTGACCATTCCGTAAAGGAGCTGGAGTGCCTTTCTTAAATCAGTTTATTCTAATGTTTTAAGAGTTGTTTTACATGAGGTTCTGTTCTAGTCATTATGTGTGGGATACGCGAGGAAGTTGATACAACATCCAAATGTTTTAAACAGAATTCCGAATAACCTAATAACTAGGGCCCGGATGTTTATGCAGTAATAGGTTAGAATGCAAACTTACTGAAGCCAGTAATAAGTAGAGTCTACCCATACGACGGTAATGCTATGAGGTTTGCATAAACATTAAGGGTTCGGCCCATTAGAAACCCTAGAAGTTATGTTACTCCCACTACATTACGTTAGAGCGGGCTAGTCGACATTTCCTATGGTTAGAAGCCCCTAATGTTTATGCAAACCTCATAGCATTACCGTCGTGCGGGTAGACTCAACTTGTTACTCGCTTCAGTAAGTTTGCGTTCTAACCTATTACTGCATAAACATCCGGGTCCTACTAATAACAATTACAGTGGTGATGTTTGACACCAAATCAACAGAACATAACAAAGTTGAAGGAAGGAGTTGCCCAGGGCTACGTACTGACACCCATGTTATTTCGTATGCATGATAAATTAATAATGTTATTAGTTTTACCTGCAAATAACTACTTTTACGATTTTCGGAGGCGCTGAGAAGCCAGAATGTTTCCCCATCAGGGGTTCGCTTACGTGTCAACACGAGGCTGACATATTTCAGCATCTACAAATACTGCTAGACTCAGTCAGAATCGAAACTGGGCAAATTGACCTCACAATGCCAGGGTTGTTCAGGGTTACGAGCTACTCATCCCGGCAATCAATCAATCAATCAATCAATCAATCAATCAATCAATCAATCAATCAATCAATCAATCAATCAATCAATCAATCAATCAATCAATCAATCAATCAATCAATCAATCAATCAGTCAGTCAGTCAGTCAGTCAGTCAGTCAAGATCGATCTGCACTGGAAGTGAAAGAAGCTGGTTAATTTTAATTAAATATACTACTTTGAGCATTTGTACGCTTGTGTGAATCAAGTTCAGCTCCTTTCAATTATTCAGTCTGACATGAAGTTTTATTGTCAGAATGGACATCACTCTATAGTTCCACTTTCCTGTAAATGGGAGGTTACGGCTTCGATTCTTGAGAGCTCCTATTTTACACCACATCCACTTACGCGTCCTACATTTTGGAACAGTTTTATAAAACTGTACAATGATTTCCCTGGATGTAGAGCTTGTGAGTTGCGTTCCAGATATCCCAGAGAATTGAAGGGCGATACCTTTATCCGTACAATGATATAATACATGTGTCTCGTTATGAATTGTGCAGTAAGAGATATTCATTCGTGTAAAAGGATTGGCTTCATTGTAGTCTCCAAAGTCTACAATAACTGATGATCATGCTTGTTGTTTAAAGGGGCCTAAAATCTAGGTCATCGGACCCTAGTGGTACTAAATGTAATGCCAATTTACAAGTCCAAAATCATCCATTGACCAGATTGGAAACGTGATGACGAATAATGAATGGGTGAACATGAAATTAAAACTATCAGTGGAACCGACCTGCAATGCCCCACATTCCCAGAAATTATCGTGAAGCAATAGTATTACTGAACATGGGACTGATTCTAAAGTACAATCCTGAATTGATGATGCTTGTTGCCTAAACGGGTCCAAAATCCAGGTCATCGGCCGCTCATAATGGCACTTACCGCTAGTAAAGTAGAACCATGGTATTTGTCATGTTGCGGTACTAATCAAAAGTAGCGTAGACTCGCGGTATTCCATACATTATGGTACTACACACAGGTAATGTAATACACGTATGTAACCGAGACCTATGCCCTTTCTCACATTGCGGCCCCACTTACACGCAACGCAAACCTATGGTGTTCCTCACATAGGTTTACTAATCGCAGGGACTCGTACTATCCCGTAGTGTTCCTCACATAATGGGTACTAATCATAAGCAACGCAGACCATGGTGTCGCTCTAATAGTGGTACTAATCACAGGAAGCGCCCAGATACGTGGTGTTTCTCATATAATTGTACCAATTACAGGCAACGTAAGACTGTGGTTTTCCGCATTTAGTGGTACTAATCACGGACATAACGTGTACTACTCGCAAGTAAAGCCGACCCATGGTGTGTTCCCCGCGAGATGGTACAAATTACAAGTAGTCTCAAGGTTCTAATTGGATTATCCCTTGGTCGCCCCTTTTAGTCGTTCAATAACTATTAAAACATCCACTCAGTCAATTCGTAAATATGACTTTTATAGGCGACAGTGTTTGAAAGTACACAGCTGAGTAGTTAAACTAAGAAGGCACGGCTTAGTAGAAGCTGTTAACAATATATTGTGGATAAATTAACAACAAAATTCCTAAAAGAAAGAAGAGGAGTATGTGTTTTATATTCAGTGCCTTCTACACGCCATTATTATTATTATTATTATTATTATTATTATTATTATTATTATTATTATTATTATTATTATTATTATTATTATTATTATTATTATTATTATTATCGTTATTCCTCAGGATTAACGAAGATTTGGCGGTAGTGTTAGGCGTTGCCCGAAGAGCACGGCCATATTAACGGTAGTCGCTTTGGTATTTAGGAAAAAATAGCTTACAATGATGCAGTATTGAAGGTAACTTCATTTGTATGATCTTCATCAACGTGGTCGTTTTCATATCCCCAATATCTTCCTTCTCAGCACGCCATGAAGGCATAGTCACGGATATACGAATTCACGTTTGATTAGACCTCCCTGTAATAATTCTCAACCCATCCCCGAATATAGCACCACATGTACAAATTCACCCACACCTTCCACTATATACATTTTTTCATTTATTAACGTCCTTCTCGTGTTACTTTTCTCCCACAATTTATCGCGCGTCCCTTTTCACACGTGTATACCTTTGGCACACATTCATCTTCCCGCATATTCAGTATTTGTGCGTATATACTCTGTACAAGGCCCTCCAATTCCACACACTTCTTTCTACTCTGTAAAATTCTTCTCTACCCTTTTCCGCAAGAAAGGGGATTTATGTTCATCACCGGAATCAGATCGCTGCAATAGATTTATATTTTTTTGTGAAAATAAGGTGTCATCTATCGTAGTATGTGTGTAGGTAAATATACTTCCACTGTTAAAATCTATATAAATAAAATTGTATCTGTTTGTCTGTTTGTCTGTTCCACCATCACGTCGAAACGGCTGGATAGATCTCAACCAAACTTCATATTTAGAGTATACTCATCCCGGGGAAGGTTTAGATACGCATATCATTTTAAAATCTTTGAATACACGGGGGGTTTATAAGAAAACCAGAATGGTTTTTCCACCATCACGTCGAAACGGCTGGATAGATCTCAACCAAACTTCATATTTAGAGTATACTCCTCCCGGGAAAGGTTTCTATATGCATATCATTTAAAAATATTTGAATACACGGGGGGTTTATAGGAAAACCAGAATGGTTTTTCCACCATCACGTCGAAACGGCTGGATAGATCTCAACCAAACTTCATATTTAGAGTATACTCCTCCCGGGGAAGGTTTAGATATGCATATCATTTTAAAATCTTTGAATACACGGGGGGTTTCTAGGAAAACCAGAATGGTTTTTCCACCATCACGTTGAAACGGCTGGATAGATCTCAACCAATTTTCATATTTAGAGTATACTCACCCCGGGGAAGGTTTCGATATGCATATCATTTTAAAATCTTTGAATACACGGGCGGTTTGTAGGAAAACCAGAATGGTTTTTTCCACCATCACGTCGAAACGGCTGGATAGATCTCAACCAAACTATATATTTGGAGTATACTCCTCCCGAGGAAGCTTTCGATATGCATATCATTTTAAAATCTTTGAATACACGGGGGGTTTATAGGAAAACCAGAAAGGTTCTTCCACCATCACGTCGAAACGGCTGGATAGATCTCAACCAAACTATATATTTAGAGTATACTCCTCCCGGGGAAGGTTTCGATATGCATATCATTCTGGAATCTTTGAATACACCGGGGTTTATAGGAAAACCAGAATGGTTTTTCCAGCATCACGTCGAAACGGCTGGATAGATCTCAACCAAACTTCATATTTAGAGTATACTCCTCCCGGGCAAGGTTTTTATATGCATATCATTTTAAAATCTTTGAATACACGGGGGGTTTATAGGAAAACCAGAATGGTTTTTCCACCATCACGTCGAAACGGCTGGACAGATCTCAACCAAATTTCATATTTAGAGTATACTCATCCCGGGGAAGGTTTCGATATGCATATCAATTTAAAATGTTTGAATACAAGGGGGGTTTATAGGAAAACCAGAATGGTTTTTCCACCATCACGTCGAAACGGCTGGATAGATCTCAACCAAATTTCATATTTAGAGTATACTCGTCCCGGGGAAGGTTTCGATATGCATATCATTTTAAAATCTTTGAATAGACGGGGGTTTATAGGAAGACAAGAATGGTTTTTCCACCATCACGTCGAAACGGCTCGATAGATCTCAACTAAACTTCGTATTTAGAGTATAGTCCTCCCGGGGAAGGTTTCGATATGCATATCATTTTAAAATCTTTGAATACACGGGGGGTTATAGGGAAACCAGAATGTTTTTTCCACCATCACGTCGAAACGGCTGGATAGATATCAACCAAACTTCATATTTAGAGTATACTCCTCCCGGGGAAGGTTTCGATATGCATATCATTTTAAAATCTTTGAATACACGGGGGGTTTCTAGGAAAACCACAATGGTTTTTCCACCATCACGTCGAAACGGCTGGATAGATCTCAACCAATTTTCATATTTAGAGTATACTCACCCCGGGGAAGGTTTCGATATGCATATCATTTTAAAACCTTTGAATACACGGGCGGTTTGTAGGAAAACCAGAATGGTTTTTTCCACCATCACGTCGAAACGGCTTGATAGATCTCAACCAAACTATATATTTAGAGTATACTCCTCCCGAGGAAGCTTTCGACATGCATTTCATTTTAAAATCTTTGAATACACGGGGGGTTTATAGGAAAACCAGAATGGTTCTTCCACCATCACGTCGAAACGGCTGGATAGATCTCAACCAAACTTCATATTTAGAGTATACTCCTCCGGGGAAAGGTTTCGATATGCATGTCATTCTGGAATCTTTGAATACACCGGGGTTTATAGGAAAACCAGAATGGTTTTTCCAGCATCACGCCGAAACGGCTGGATAGATCTCAACCAAACTTCATATTTAGAGTATACTCCTCGCGGGGAAGGTTTCGATATGCATATCATTTTAAAATCTTTGAATACACGGGGGGTTTATAGGAAAACCAGAATGGTTTTTCCACCATCACGTCGAAACGGCTGGATAGATCTCAACCAAATTTCATATTTAGAGTATACTCATCCCGGGGAAGGTTTCGATATGCATATCATTTTAAAATGTTTGAATACAAGGGGGGTTTATAGGAAAACCAGAATGGTTTTTCCACCATCACGTCGAAACGGCTGGATAGATCTCAACCAAATTTCATATTTAGAGTATACTCGTCCCGGGGAAGGTTTCGATATGCATATCATTTTAAAATCTTTGAATAGACGGGGGTTTATAGGAAGACAAGAATGGTTTTTCCACCATCACGTCGAAACGGCTCGATAGATCTCAACTAAACTTCGTATTTAGAGTATACTCCTCCCGGGGAAGGTTTTGATATGCATATCATTTTAAAATCTTTCAATACACGGGGTGTTTATAGGAAAACCGGAATGGTTTTTCCACCATCACGTCGAAACGGCTGGATAGATCTCAACCAGATTTCATATTTAGAATATACTCATTTCGGGGAAGGTTTCGATATGCATATATTTTAAAATCTTCGAATAGACGGGGGTTTATAGGAAAACCAGAATGGTTTTTTCCACCATCACGTCGAAACGGCTCGATAGATCTCAACTAAACTTCATATTTAGAGTATACTCCTCCCGGGGAAGGTTTCGATATGCATATCATTTTAAAATCTTTGAATACACGGGGGGTTTATAGGAAAACCAGAATGGTTTCTTCCACCATCACGTCGAAACGGCTGGATAGATCACAACCAAACTTCATATTTAGAGTATACTCCTCCCGGGGAAGGTTTCGATATGCATATCATTTTAGAAACTTTGAATACACGGGGGGTTTATAGGAAAACCAGAATGGTTTTTCCACCATCACGTCGAAACGGCTGGATACATCTCAACCAAATTTCATATTTAGAGTATACTCATCCCGGGGACGGTTTCGATATGCATATCATTTTAAAATCTTTGAATAGACGGGGGTTTATACGAAAAGCAGAATGGTTTTTCCACCATCACGTCGAAACGGCTCGATAGATCTCAACTAAACTTCATATTTAGAGTATACTCATCCCGGGGAAGGTTTCAATATGCATATCATTTTAAAATCTTTGAATAGACGGTGGTTTATAAGAAAACCAGAATGGTTTTCCTCCATTTTCTCTTATACTATTGATTTTCTGTAAACTTCGTTTACCGTACGTGAAACGTCTCTTAATTATAAACAACTTTCGTTATGTTCATAATTTACCTTACTCTTTACATGACGGAGAAATTTACAATTTTCTGCTGGTACCATGCTCTGCATTGAGTGACCGACAGACCGACAACGAACCTACAGGTTGCCATGGCAACGTCTCTGACTGCATGTCAGCAGGGAAGTAACGTATTGCCATTTTCCTCATCATGCTTTTAAATTCGTGGTTGTTCCTTAGGTAGAAGGCAAGAGAGGCGTCAATCGGCCTATCTGCGGGATATTGGCGGAATATCGTTGGATGTTATAACCGCCTTCGAATAGATTAAGTAATAACACCATTAGTCATCTTCTTATTATTTGTTTACCTAGGAATCAATGGACCTAAATTTCTCCTCTGTTACCGCTTTATTATATCCATAACTCACACTAGCATAATTTATTGAGGGGCATTTGATTTTCCAATACATTAACTTGGCATTTACATATTTGTCGTTTTCCGGCTGCCCTCAATTATAATCCATTTTCTATTACTTTCAACTTTCTTAACTGTATTATTTCTTCCTTAATTACGCCGTATGTACGCGAGTGCTACAAACTACTGGATGTATTTCCACCAATACTCATATTTAGAATACACCTGTCCTTGATAGGTTTTAGGGCAAATATTGTTTCTAAATCCCTGAACTGACTGGGGGTTTATACGAAACCGAAACAGTGATTTTGCACTTCCACAAAATATACACAACCAACGTTAATTTAAATCTACCTGCCTCGGTAGAAATTAATTTCTAAACCTTTTTTCTCATGTGCATCATTTCGATACGAGGATTAATAAGGGAGATATCATTAACGGACCGTTTTTTTGTACAAGTCCCATCGGACTTAACTCACGAGCAGGTGCGTGTAATGCGTATTCCTTACAACTTGAAAACTACTGAAGATATTCGAACCAAAATTCATATTTAGCATCCACCTGTCCAAAGGTAGGTTTTAAACGTAAATAACATTTCATGTTCCGGAATGGACTGGCGGTTTATAGGGAACCGAAATGGTGATTTTACTCTTCCACAATATATAGAGAACAAGACCAACCTGACTGGAAATCGACCAAACGTGATGGAATTCCACCTCTAAACCTGTTTTTTCATGTGCATTTTTTCGTCAGGAGGATTAATAAGGGAGATATCATGAATGGTCAGTTTTGCAGGTTAAGTCCAGCGGACATAGCCAAAAAGGTGTTTTACATGGAGCAGATTCCTTATCTACATAAATCAAATCGTAACGACTGTGTGCCTCTACACTGACTATTTTGGCGAAATTTTCGTACAGCTTTCCGTTTAAGGGGTAATAATGACCATCTGCATAATTTTTGGTTTAGTTTCCTGAAAGTCCTAATTTTTACCCGCCTCGCCCAAAATCCAGATTGTGGCATAATCTGCCAGAAGAAAAAGAAGATAATTGAAATTTGACAAAATTATACGTTTTAGACTGTAACGAACGGAAAACATCCAAGATCATTAAATTTTTCACTTTTTATCCCCGAAGAATATCGAAATATGCAGGCAATTTTTATGATGGTGCAGACCTTCGGAAATTCCTATCACATAACAGATTGCACAATCTCCGTTCAATTTGGAATGATCTACAACCTTGGTCTTATGACTTTTTGCCGTATCTGTATCACTTTTACGTTTGATTTTTCTCTATTAATGGATGTTAAGTCAATTTGGAATTTTCACATGCATAATTCATACCTTCGATTACTTCTATGAAATACAGAATCATCAAACTCTTCACGAAAATTGGCCCACCCAGTAGCCATATATGAGCCAAATGCTATGTATGTAGCCGTCACATAATTATTCGAAAATTAATGTAATGTGAGATAATCTTACAATAACGTTACCCTGTTCCACGTTTCTAACTCAATCTGACCCAAGAATAGATTACATATCATAGGACCAGCCATTTAGGCCACTAAATCCGGCGTGTCTTATGGTATAATCCTTTGTCGATATGACGTAGGTTTAGCAGCAGTTAATCTGTAAATGAAGGTCTTCAATATTGTAAACACGCATATACTTTCGTATGTCGATCTATATATATTCACTGATGACGATTTTTAGCGATCGAGAAAGGGTGGGTCTGCTATTGTAATCAGTACTCCCCACACCGACTTTGACTGGCAGTATGAAAGGGTTCCTTCTCCAACTCCTGTGTAACTGTCATTAGTAAGGAAGGTCTACAATTGTAATGAATAGTACACTTCTCGATTTGACTTGCAGAAGGCAAGTGAGCATGCAGTTTTGTTTAAAACTCCCCTACCCGATTGTGCTTGGCAGTAGGCAAGGGTGCCCGCCATTATAAAGAAATGTCCTCATCTAAAACGTGACAGGCATTAGGCATAGTGGCCTGCTATTTTGATGGAAACTCACCAACTTGGTGTGACTGGCAGTAAGCTGGCTGAAAGTAGGAAAATGGGCCTGGCATTATAATGATAACTGCACAACTCAATTTCGAGTGATAGTAGGATAATTGCCTGCCATTATAATAAAAACTGTAATCTGTCTGGAAGTAGGAAAGGGGGGCTGCCATTTTAACGAAAACTCTCCAAATCGATTCTGTCCGCATAGTAGGCAATGGGGCCTGAAATTATAATGTAAACTTCCCAACTCGATTGTGAATGGCAGTAGGCCAGTGAGCCTGCCGTTATATCACAAATCCATAACAAACACTTTACATTGGAAACAACGTACGGGGACCTCCCCATGCTCTTCCTCGGATAACGCTAAGAGACATGCAATTTTAAAACAATCTTATTGACTGCATGCACACTATTTACTTCGATATTCGAATACAATGTAGAATACCGTAGCGAAGCACGGGTACATTCGCTAGTATCAAATAAAAAGCAATTCCCTCGCAGTAGATTAGCCGCACACTGCATAGTGCTGCAGTGGAGAGTTTGACAGCCTACATCTGGACACAGGGTGACCTCGAGTGAGACGTAGACAATATTGACAGACACATACAAACCATTACCTCATAAAATAAGCTCGCTTTGACATACATCTCTTCTTACATATGTACAGAGCGTGAGACGTGTATTGTTACTTAACTACCACGCCCAGTAGTCTTCAGGAACAAGAAAAGTCTATAGTCGATCATTCACGACGTTAATATGCAAGATACAAAAATAATACTCAGTTTGAAATTTTCCCTATTGGGCTACACTTTTCAAGAAATCGGCGTTTTAAACATCAGTTATAAGTCGTCATATTAACCAGAAGTTTCAGATTATTAGCATCAAGGTCAAGAAGAGACAGAGTTAGCGCTCTCTACGTCAAGATATGGTGGCCCAATAGGATAATACGTCACTAGATCGGCCTATCGGATGGTGTAGTTCGGTATAAACAATGAGAAGGAGAGGGTATAAACTGCAGCCTTACTTCGCACCTTTCTCGATTGCTGCTTCTTTTTCAAAGTCCTCGATTCTTATCACTGCAGACTGATTTTTATACAGATTGTAGATAATTCTTTGTTCTCGGTATCTGATCGCGATCACCTTCTGAATCTCAAATAGCTTGGTCCAATCAAAATTATCGAATGCCTTTTCTAAATCTGCGAACGCCATGTACGTGGGCTTGTCCTTCTTAATTCGATTCTCAAAGATCAGACGTAAAGATTTTATTACCACTTGGTATGTTCACAAAGTGGGTTGATGAGCAATTTTGGTCAAAGAGATACATATATAAATGAACAAGACCATCAGGTGTTATACATAAAACCTTTAGAGAATTAAGGTGTGGAAATGATTGAAATAGAGATAAGATCTAAAAATAATTTTAGGAAGTACCTGCTAATACGCACGACGACATCACAATGAGATCCGCATAAGTATTAAGACTTGCAGAACCTCTACCATTTATGCAATATTTCTTACACATCTGTAATGCGGAATAGACAGTATTTTTTGCTCAATTAATTTGAATCAATCAATCAATCAATCAATCAATCAATCAATCAATCAATCAATCAATCAATCAATCAATCAATCAATCAATCAATCAATCAATCAATCAATCAATCACTGCTGATCAGCATTTAGGGCAATCGCTCAGGTGGCAGAATCCCAATCTGTTGTTTCCTTAGACTTTTCTTAAATGATTGCAAAGAAATTGGAAATTTCTTGAACATCTACCTTGGTAAGTTTTGCAATATCTAACTCCCCTTCCTATAAACGAATATTTGCCCCAATTTGTGCTCGTTAATTCCAACTTTATCTTCATATTGTGATCTTTCCTACTTTTAAAGACACCACTCAAACGTATTCGTCTTCTAATGTCATTCCACGCCATCTCTCCACTGACAGATTGGAACATACCACTTAGTCGGGCATCTCGTCTCCTTTCTCCCACGTCTTCCCAGCCCAAACTTTGCAACATTTTTGTAACGCTACTCTTTTGTCGGGAATCACCCAGAACAAATCGAGCTGCTTTTCTTTGGATTTTTTTTCAGTTCCTGAATCAAGTGAATCTAGTGAGGGTCCCATACACTGGAACCATACTCTAGTTGGGGACTTATCAAAGATTTATATGTCCTCTCCTGTACATCCTTAGTACAACCCCTAACTACCCTCTTAACCATGTGCAGAGATCTGTGATTACACAAATGAAGATATTTCCTTATATAAACACCTAGGTACTTAAAATGATTCACGTAAGGAAATTTCACCCCATCAGCGCAGTAATGAAAACTGAGAGGACTTTTAATCTTACTGTATCTTCTATATACGTACAGAGAAAAATATAATAAAAAGTGTTATAAATAACTTAAGACACTTTTATGTTGCAGTTTTGGTACAGAAATGTTAAATTGAGCTGTCTTGAGAAAACCATTAACATGATATAGACGAAAGTGATAATACTCTTGCAGTTTGAAGTACTAAATCATTTAACCTTTTATTTCTAGCACTTTGATTCTTATGGAATGGCCATCAGAATAAAACGTATTGCATTATAAGCCATAAAGTTATTTTCTTAAATCTAGGTTAATGGTTATCAGTACACAAAACGATTCCATGTGAATTCTGTCTCTCGACGTTTTTATTGACATTTTGATGAAATGCATTTCAGTACGTCCTGTATTAATAGATAATATTATGCCCGAAGTATATCAATATTTAGAGTTCACAGTTCGCAAGACAGATAACTGAAGATATAGTGGGTGACAATTGCGCGAATGTGCTAAGTAAATGGTATATTATTCTTTTTATTTCTTACTTATTCAGTCAACGTCTCTACGTGCCAAGACCAGCGCAAAAGAGTCACTGCGAGTCACAGAAAAGCATGGACAGCATATTACAATCATAAGACCTAAACACCATTAGAGACTTGGCTGTGAAAATTCCCTTAAAGTTAATCCAAAAAGTCACAAGCTATCATAGTATGATCGAAAAATGACCATAACATATTCGAGAGAAAAACATTCCTCCGATTATGTTCCAGGGAACAGAAATCGATTTGATAGACTCCGAGAAGAATCTTGGCATAATCATTGACAAGAATCTAACTTGGTCTCAACATGCAACAACAATCGTTCTACACACTACACTCATTTAAAAGGTTAAGAGACAGTCACCTACTTAAAACAAAGAAATTACTTATGCAAAGTCTAATTCTACCCATTTTCGACTACGGAGACGCTATATACAACAATTTAAACAGCACACTTGGTACCAAATCACAGCGCGTTTCAACGCTTGTATCCGCTTTATCTTCAATAAACTGAGACATTACCATATCCCACCCCTACCTCAATCAGTTATCTTGGCTGTGTTTAGAGGAGAGGCTACGTCCGCACTCTGTGTCGGTTATCCATAGTGTTCTACGAAGTGAAACACAGTTTACTTGAGAGCTTTAGTTGTTCACTGGTAACTAGGGCTCAAAACCCCGCACTGAACTGAAGTGACCACCAGTAGTTGTTTTGTTGTTGTCCAGAAATAATCATCAAACAAAGTCATTATCTAACTCGCTACCCATCACACTACTAGTTACAGTGATTCATTCATTATCGCTACGATCAGCCTGTGGAATTCCCTGTCGGCTGAAATTAGAGACATACCCAATAATTAGAAGTGAGGAAAATTTACAAATATATATATATACATCATAGCTCGTTCAAAAGTTTATTATTTTTATGCACTTTATAGATCCAAGTCAGAATTAATTCATTCTTTAATATCATTTCCTTTTCTAAGTGTTCACATGGACTGAATATATTACTTTTGATTTTTTAAAAAATGTAAAATCCAAACTACATCCCTGCCAAGTCTTTCTGCAATATCGCGGAAAGAATATCTACCTTCTCGTAGCTCCATCACAGAGTCTCCTTCAAACTTAGTTAGCTGCTGATACTGCCTTCTCCATCTCCTTAAAGGTATGTTTGACTCATATCTACGACACGTCAACACCGGACGATGACTAACGCTCACGAAGTGTACAGCGGGTATTTTAAGCAAACTTGCTCGTCGTTGACTGGTGCGTAAATAGCAATAGGCGTCGTCTTTCAGATGTGTATAAGATCCTCCCGAATTTCATTTATACAGCACAACTCCTTTTTGGTTTTGGTATTTTATTTTCCGTCAGTGTATTTTACCTGTTTCATTCTCGCCATTGATTGATAAAATGAAATGGCGTATGGCTTTTAGTGGCGGGAGTGTCCGAAGGCATGTTCGGCTCGCCAGGTGCAGGTCTTTCGAGTTGACTCCCGTAGGCGACCTGCGCGTCGTGATGAGGATGAAATGATGATGAAGACAACACATACACCCAGCCCCCGTGCCATTGGAATTAACCAATTAAGGTTAAAATCCCCGACCCGGCCGGGAATCGAACCCGGGACCCTCTGAACCGAAGGCCAGTACGGTGACCGTTCAGCCAACGAGTCGGACCATTGATTAATGATCTGTCACGATATTCTCAAATGACTTCAGAGAAGTTGTAAACTTCTCAAACATCTTCCTTGGTAAATTATTCCAATTCCTACAATTACTCAACGAATAAACGAATATTTGCTACAATTTGATCTCTTGAATTCCAATTGTAGTTTCAAATGATGATCCTTCATACTTTTGGAAACTCCGTTGACACTAAATGATCTACTAATGTCATTTTGCACCATCTCTCGAGTCGAGCAGCTCATCTCCTTGCTCCAAAGTCTTTCAAGCCTAAAGTTTACTATATTTTCTTAACACTACATTTCTTTATATGTCGTGTTCCACTCCATTGGATCTTTCACAGTTCTCGAATCAAGGGATGCTGGTGAGGGTCTCATGCACTGGAACCATCCTCTAATGGCTGTCTAACCATTGCCTTACAACACTCTCCTTTACATCCTCACTGCAAACACTAAATACCCTCATAGCCGTACGAAGAAATCTGTAACATTTATTTGCAACCTCCTTAATGCGAATACCCCAAATGAAGATCTTTTTCCTACATTAAGGGGACTGTCTGGAGATAAACACGTATTTTTACCTAATGCGCGTATTTACAACAAAATTTGTGGGAATGCCACCTGAATAAAAGTAGAGATATCACGAAAATGAATTTCATATATAATTAATAACTTTTCCAAAGAAAAATATAGAAAATATTTTTTTGAAATTTGTAATTCCATTGTTCATGAAATTTAATTTTGTGTTAATGAAAAGATGGAATTAGGTAGATAATACCTGTTAAAAAAGCACTGTGTGTTGATTTTGATGTGCGTAATTTATGTAGGGAGATTTGTACCCAAATTTGTGTAAATTTTATGTTATAAAATTTTCGATTTGAAGATCCCTACTACTTGAAAATAAACTGCAATCAAATATTCCATACACAGGTTTCCGAATATAGTTGTGATACAAATACTGTTACGTTTGGCGGAATATTATGGGACAAAATTGGAATAATATGTAAAATAATAATATAATGATGGGGAAATGAAAGCAAATCCCATTTCTTCTGTGTGGAGACTGGCAAACAAAGAATTATTAAAGTGATAAATTGTTCGAATTCAACGGAATAACTTTATGGCAAAAAATAAGAAACTCAATCCTTTCAATTTCAGCTATAAGTATCTTTTCGCCAAAATGACCAAAATATCGATTTTTTTTATCCAGACTGTCCCCTTAACACTAGTTACTTATAGTGATCCTTATGAGGTACTTTCACCCCATCAATAAAAATGAAAGGGCTTTTCCTCTTGATGAAATTTAGAACTTGACTTCGGTTTGGACCAGCGTTTTGTCTCAGGGCGACTCGGCTAAGCTCGGCTCAACTCGGCTCGGAAGCTGGAGCGCGGCAAAGCAAGTGAGGAACGGGAAGACAGGCGTAGGAAAAGAAAGAGACAGAGCTATTACTCAAAATCGAGGAGTGGGTGATCTGCACTCTGGTTAACCTAACCAAGTCGTCTTTTGCACCTTGCACCGCGCAATGCACCCGTTCATGCACCCTGAGAGGCCCTGCTTTGAATAATATTTAAAATTATCAAAATCAAAATCTCTTTATTTGCAAATGAAGTGTCTACCTCGGTGGCAAATGGTACACTAAAATACATTATTGTCAAGCACTAAATTTTAAATTAACAGGAGACGAAGAAAATTTTCCTAGAATACAATATTATACAATTTACGCTAATAATTTTTTCTATTAAACACACACATCATCCTTAATAAATTTATATTGCTTACAAAATTCTACTTATAATATCTTACAAACATAGTCAACTCATATACAGTACGGTATGTGAAATTACTTCTAATAATAATATACAACTCGTATAAGATTAAAATTAACACTGAATTTATTTACATATTTATATTTTACCCATTTTGGAACCTGAGTAGCATAACGACCTGCTGCGTCTTAACCAGAGCCCCTTTTGCCACCACTTTTCAGAGTTTCTGAAGGGCCTTCACAGCTACTGTATACCGTCTCATGTTTTGTGTATCACTGGTACTAATTGGCGTTTTAATGGAAAATAAATTATTTTTGGTGTAGTGCGGAAACTTATCTAATAGGAAAAAAAGTGGTCACTTGAGATTCCGCTTTGATCAAGCTTTGCTGTATTTTAATTGCACCACTACTCACTGCACCAATAAGCTGTGTTCTTTCATCTCATTCTCCAATAGCAGCGAAGCGGAATCTTAATGATGTTTGCGTTTCAACTCCACGTGGAGTGGGTGTTGTAATATTTCACGGTCACCGAGGAGTAAAACAGAAACAGGCAATAGTGAACACATACCTACGCATTGTGTTCGAGTCAGGAAGGGCACCCGAGCGTAAAACTGAACTAAATCCATACAAATTGTCGATCCCGGGTAAACGGGGAAATTCTAGGGAGAGGAAGAAGAAGAGTGTGGTAACTGACCACCACTAACGCCAGTTCCTAGAATAATAATAATAATAATAATAATAATAATAATAATAATAATAATAATAATAATAATAATAATAATAATAATAATAATAATACCGGGCGAGTCGGCCGTGCGCGTAGAGGCGCGCGGCTGTGAGCTTGCATCCGGGAGATAGTAGGTTCGAATCCCACTATCGGCAGCCCTGAAAATGGTTTTCCGTGGTTTCCCATTTTCACACCAGGCAAATGCTGGGGTTGTGCCTTAATTAAGGCCACGGCCGCTTCCTTCCAACTCCTAGGCCTTTCCTATCCCATCGTCGCCATAAGACCTATCTGTGTCGGTGCGACGTAAAGCCCCTAAGCAAAAAAAAAAATAATAATAATGACGTGTCGCCTCCAAAGAGGCCTGGTGAAGGTCTTTCGAGTTGACGCCGTATAGGCGACCTGCACGTCTATAAGGATGGGGCTAATATTCCGGGCTGAGTGTCTCAGACGGTTGAGGCGCCGGCCTTATAACCCCTCATAACCTGGCTCAGTCCGGTGGTATTTGAAGGTTCTCATATATGTCAGGCTCGTGTCGATAGATTCACGAAATTCTGTGGGACTAAATTCCGACACCTTGGTGCCTCCGAAAACTGAAAAACTAGTTAGTGGGACGTAAAGCCAATAATATTAACGAATCCACTGATCTCAGGGAATAATAAGATAAGCCAAAAAATTAAAGTTCTCAGGGGAAACATTTTTGTGTTTTTAAACAATACTAAATCACCGATTCACGTAATGTTGTCAAAACATTCTCCGTAATACGAAAGAGCATTTTAAATAATATTTTTGGTTTGATTTTGTTTAATTCCATTTTTTTTTTTTTGCTAGTTGCTTTACGTCGCACTGACACAAATAGGTCTTATGGCGACGAGGGGACAGGACAGGGCTAGGAGTGGGAAGGAAGCGGCCGTGGCCTTAATTAAGGTACAGCCCCAGCATTTGCCTGGTGTGAAAATGGGAAACCACGGAAAACCATTTTCAGGGCTACCGACAGTGGGGTTCGAACCTACTATCTCCTGAATATTGGATACTGGCCGCACTTAAGCGACTGCAGCTATCGAGCTCGGTATTTCAAATATTAATGACGTACCTGCTTCGAATCAGAATGAAACTGACTTGACCTGTATTGACTAGGCATTACTTTCTTATGTGGACTCGTCTAAACCAAAGTGATGTAAGTCACGTTTGTAAACTATTTTCTAGTACGATTTAAGAGTTCTGTGAAAATTCACTTCCAATAATTCATTTACAAGATAATAATATCTACGTCCACAACAACCACAGTCCTCGTTACCACATCATCACCCCTGCAAGTGCCCAGGTAGGTTTCCCTTCCCAGACGGGCGTGGAGGACGCTAAGCCGAATTAAGCCCACCCAAGGTAGTTGTGGAGCCACTCTCTTCAAATGGGGATGGATGACATCACAGCAATTTGACTGCGGAGAAGAGGAGCAGACAGTGAATCACATTGCATGTGAGTGCCTTTTGCATGCTTATAGAAGCTCTATAGAGGACTTACACTGTGTCTCATGCCAAGCTCTTTGCTCACTCTCAACTTTAGATGTGGAACTTTAGTTATGAACCTGAGATAGTTGGTGCACATATTTAATATTGTATTCATCAGACGCTAAATAAATAAATAACCACAGAAAATATATTATACATAAGACAAACTGACTTATTTGTTCTCAGCCACTTTTATTAACAATATTCAGAATACTAACAAGATAACTTATCTGCTTCTTGCTAAAGACTGTTTCGTATTCCTGAATAATCTGTAAGCAAAACTTGTGTATGTCTTCAGTATCATGATGAAATAACTTATCTTGTTAGTGTCAAAAGTTAGAGATCAGAGACCTTAGCAGGTTACTGCAAAAATTTAAAAATTGACAGAAAATGACTTATCTGAGTTTTTCTTCGGGATGAGTGAATTATGAATTCCAATGATGAAAATGTCACACAAACCCATCCCCGAGCCATAGGAATTAGCTAATTAAGGTTAAAATATCCGACCCTATCGAGTATCGAACCCATGGATCAAAGGACAGCAGGCTAACCATTTAGCCATGGAGCTGTTCCTAGAATACATTAATTATACTTACTTGTATTCCCCTCTTGATATTTATAATAATTATCCCAGTAGCGTACTGCGATCACTATGCTGGAGTGTTCAGTCAAGCTTGAGGGGTTTCACGTAGCTGCTATTGAACATTGAATGTACCGTATCTCCCTTCTATGGTTTTCCACGAGCTGTTTTCCTCCCTCCACAACCCACACTCTCCGCCTCACGTTACATAACCCATATTTGACAAATAGTCCCGGGGATATGAGAGAGAGATGATGGCAGGGATGATATCTGGCACGTGAGATGGGGTGGAGCAGACCTGCAGGCATGAGCCCCATCTCACCGCACGATCTTCAGTAACGGCCAAACTGGGACCACATATTTTCCCAACACGAGGGTACCATCATTCTTCTCTGTCTCGAAATTGCATTTCTACAGTATATTTACGTGATTTTTAAGGGATAAGCTTTTAGTTTGGGATTAGCTTCATCAGTCTATTGTGGACAGAAAACTGACACCGTGGTAACTATGACTACCAGTGTTCGGCTTCTGTCTATATTATGTCTTCGTCATCTTCTTCCTGATGGTGACATATTTTTTTTACAATTCGCTTTTTACGTCGCACAGTCACAGGTAGGTCTTATGGAGACGATAGGATAAAAAGGGCTAAAAGCGGGAAGGAAATATTCGTGGCCTTAAGCAAGGTACAGCCCCAGCATTTGCCTGGTGTGAAAATGGGAAACCCCGGAAAACCATCTTCAGGGTTTGGACAGTGGGGTTCAAACCCACTATCTCCCGAATACTGGATACTGGCCGTACTTAAGCGACTGCAGCTATCGACCTCGATCTTGATGATGATGATGATGATGGTGATGATGATGTTTATTGTTTAAAGGGGCGTAACAGGTAGGTCATTGGCCTCAAAGGGTAGGAGGTGCAACGGAATGAATCGATAATTAAATTTCAAGATATGTCCTGTGAGTAAAATTGAATGGTGATCAAGAAGTGACTCTGAATCCAATGCCTTTTATTCCTGAGATGATGCTTGTTGTCTAAAGGGGTCCAAAATCCAGGTCAACGGCCCCTCGTAATGGTACCAATCACTGGTAAAGCAGAACAGAGTTGCTCCTCCTATAGTGGAACTAATCACACGCCACGTACATTCCTCGTGCCGACCACCTGGTGTTTTTTAAAATTCTATTTGTTCGGGGCGTCGTCCTGTAGAGATCCTTTTCCCCTACTTGCATCCTATGGTATGAACCTGTGTGTAATTAGAATTGCGGAAGTGTAGAGAGTTGAATGTGAGGAAAGGAACGTTAAGGACGACACAAACACCCAGTCTCCAGGCCAGGGATATTAATCATTTAAAATTAAAAACCCCTGATGCCGCCGGGTGACAGGCAGACGCAGGGCTGGTCTCCCCTGGTGGTACGAGTCATAGACAATGCAGACCCACGGCGTGTCACACATTATAGCACCGCCCACAGGCAATGGTGTTTCTCGCAAAGTGGGACCAATAACGGACAACGGCCAAATCCGTCTTCTTCCTCACCTAGTACACTCGACTCTCGATTAACCGGGATAATGCAGGGTTAAGGCTTCGCGGATAATTAAAATCGCGGTTAACCCGCAGGAAATTAAAAACAGAACAGGCGTACTGAAAGTACATTTAAAATGACAATACATTTTTTATTAACTAACCCAACACCTTGCAATAAAAGTAGCACTTAGCTCATAAAACGGAAAAAATAAACAGTACTTTTCATCGAAACTAATAAGCCAAAGAAAAATATTCAGACTACGTAACTTTACTGTTTCTGAAAATAAGTCATAGTTTTCTGCTTTTGTGTCGTGCATTTTCAGTGTTTTTGATATCGCGGTTAAGCCGCAACGCGGCTGATCTGATTACGGTAAATTGAGAGTTTAGTGTAGTAGTAATCAAAGGGAATGTGGACCCGTGGTGTTCTTCATATAGTGGTACTATTCGTAGGTAACACAGACGCATTCTGAACACAGAGGAACCGACACATTCCAGCTCGTGAGTACGGCACCTTTTCTCGCATTGGCATTAGTCCGCGCAGCCGAGTGGTGGCCCCTGCCGCCTCGGTGGGATACACACGATGGTACTAACCACAGGGAACGCCCAAGCCAGTGGTGTTCTTCACATAAGGTAACGTAGATTCATAGTGTTCTTCACATGGTGGTAGTAATCGCATGGTGTTCCTCACGTAATAGTACTAATCACAGGTACTCTCATGTTTCTAATGTCATCACCCCTTGGTCACCTATTTTAATTTCGTCTCACGAGAGGCAGGGGATAACGTAGGTTTATTCTTCATCTGCGCCCCCACCCACAGAGGGTCATCTTCTTCCTAACGTTATTACCGTGTGACAGAACTCTGTCCTCTACAAGCAGTAGGTACAAATGGCGCCGTGTTTTGAACGAGTTTCCACTGTCTTTGGCTAGGTCTAGGTTACAGCAAAACCCCTTACACACGGAAACGACACCGGAGGCAGCAGTACTTTTCACCTAATACATATCTTGGGACTATTTATAATCAAAAACTTCCGGGCTAAATTAGTGGCCATTTTGTTGGACGTGGATCTTGAAATGTGGGGTTATCTGGTGGCATGGCATGGGAATATTGTGTGCTGGATCAGCTGCCGTATTGCTGGACGTGGATCTTGAAATGTGGGGTTATCTCATGACAGGGCATGGGAATGTTGAGTGCTGGATCAGCTGCCATATTGTTGGACGTCGATCTTGAAAAGTGGGGTTATCTCATGACAAGGCATGGGAATGTTGTGTGCTGGATCAGCTGCCATATTGTTGGACGTGGATCTTGCAATATCGGGTTATCTTGTGACATGACATGGGAATGTAGTGTGCTGGATCAGCTGCCATGTTGTTGGACGTGGATCTTGCAATATCGGGTTATCTTGTAACATGACATGGGAATGTTGTGTGCTGGGTCAGCTGCCATATTGCTCGACGTAGGTCTTGAAATGTGGGGCTATCTCATGACAAGGCATGGGAATATTGTGTTTTGGATCAACTGCCATGTTGTTGGACGTAGATCATGATTCTATACATTTGTTTCGATTTATCGGAACGCCTTTTCTCCCCTGTGGGCAGAGTGAATGGATTTATTATATGTAAACCCTCCATGTCGTAAGAGGCTGCTAGGAGAGTAACAATCAATGAATCTGTACTCGCTTCTATGCTCTTTCGTGGACCAGAGAAATTTATATATACATATTTCCCAACACTAGGTTCCACCTTATTCCCTTTCTCGAAACTTAATTTCTCCATTTACGTGATTTTTGTTACAGTTTAAGGTAAGAGGTACTTATGTGACGTAAATGGTGAAAATAGGATTTTCATCGCTTTAAGGTTTTTACTATCTACAGAATATAATTCTGTAGAAAACCTTAAACCAGTTTGTTCCTTTAATTTAAGTCTCAAAAATATGTCCCTTTAATTGTTCGCCAGACATACTTTCATATCCATAACGTACGGTATAAGTGCCCCCCCCCCCCCCTCAATGTCGTCTACAGCCTCCTCCGAGGGTGGATGAACGAATTGAGGTCAGGCACTCTCTTGTCGTTGGGGTGAGAAATTTCCCCTAAAGGCGGATGAACCTATACATATTGGTCAACGGCATAGAATGGAGAAGACAACGGGAAACCACTCCATTAAAGGTCCTAAGGATATCCCAAGTAGAATGCAACCATGGAAGCTGAAATTAATGGGGAAACGTTAATTACTGATCATGGATTTCGGAACATAAGATCTGGCAGGAGAGGTAAGAGGGCTTCTCAGATCATTAGCAAGCGAAATCCCTCTAAAACGGCCATGAATTTGGGGACATGGAATGTACGAACACTATTGAAAGCGGGAAAACTGGACGAAGTTAAAGACCAGATGAGGAAGAATGAGATAGGTATATTAGGTACGTGTGAGACAAGACGGGAAAGAAATGGAGACTTCTACAGTGATGAGTTTAGAGTAATTTATAGTGGTTGAGAGAAAAGAGGAAAGCATGGAGTGGCAGTTATAATAAGAGGAAAATGGTCAAATAATGTTTGCAGTACCTACTATGTCAGCGACCGGTTAATTATGGTGAAAATTAATAGTGCACCTGTGGACTTAGTAATAATTCAGACATATTTCCCAACATCGGCTTATGACTTGGAAGAAGTGGAGACTACGTATGAAGATATTGAAGAACTATAAAAACTAACTAAATAAAGATAATGTCGCAATAATGGGCGATTTTAATGCAATAGTGGGATTCCATACAGGCAATAAGACAGTAGGGAATTTTGGTCTGAGGGAAACAAATGAAAGAGGTGAAACTTCGGTAGATTTCTGCAGTCAAAATGATGTGGTTAATACAAACACATTATTTGAAGTTCCTCTTAGAAGAAGGTACACACACGTGGGAGGCGCCAGACAAAAGACGATATCAGTTAGATTATATACTAATGAAGCAAAGGTACAGGAATCAGATAAAATCATGCCACAGCTACCCAGGTCCTGATATATATAGTGACCATACACTTGTGTTAGCCAAGTGCAACATTAGATTTAAAAGAACCAAAAGATATATCACAAAGAAGTAGAGACTCGAAGGACTGAAAGAAGCAGCAACAGAGGCGGCTTCTGAAGAACGAACCAATAAAGTAGATAATGGAGGTGATGAGCCAATACAGTGGAATAACATCAAGCTAAGGATAATTGAAGCAAAAAATGAGCTTTTAGGAAAAAGGAAATTGGAGCCCAGAAAACCTTGGATGACAGAAGAAATATTAAACCTAATTCAAGAAATGAATAAGCTCAGGAAGGAAAACAATGTAGATGACTACAAAAGGGTTAAAAATCAGATCACAAACAAGTGCAGAGAAGAAAAAGAGAAATGGACTAAAAACATTGCTGAAGAGATAGAAGAAGGTATAAAAAAGGGAAAACAGGATCAAGTTTATAAGAAAATCAGTGCCCTTCAGTAGAAAAATAGAACCAAGTCTGCAGTAGTAAAAAATAAAGAAGGAATGTAACTGATAGACAACGATAAAGTATGTGCTCGATGGAAAGAATACATAGAAGAACTGTACGATGGTAAGGACTTCGAGAATGACAATAAGCTAATTGAAGACATCAATGAGTGTGGAAGAGAAATTCAAGGTCCTCCAATCATGAGACATGAATATGAACATGCCCTTCAGAGTATGAAAGAAGGAAAAGCAACCGGTGTAGATGACATCCCAGCAGAATTACTAAAAAATTTAGGTATCAACATGAAAGACCAGTTATTCAGAGTAATAAATGAATGCTGCGGAAGAGGAATCGTGCCAGAAGGAAGGGCAGTTGACTGCAACAATTATAGAACACTATCAATATTAACACATGTCTGCAAGATACTCCTTAACATAGTTAAGAACAGAATAAAAGGAAAAGTAGATAAGTATGTTGGAGAAGACCAATTTGGATTTAGGGAAGGCAGAGGAACAAGAGAAGCAATTCTGGCCTTACGCATGTTATTGGAGAGAAGGATGGAAATGAATAGAACGACTTATCTTACCTTCATTGACTTAGAAAAAGCTTTTCACAATGTGAACTGGGAACTACAGTTTAGAACTATAAGGGAAATAGGACTGGACTGGAAGGATAGGAGAATGATTAATCAACTGTATCTGAACCAAAGCACAAAAATAATCATCAATCAGGTAGAAGAACATATCAGGATTAGGAAAGGAGTTAGACAAGGTTGTCCCCTATCACCATATTTATTTAATATGTTCATTGAGGAAGCTATTTAAATCATGAAGGAGAAGACAAAGGAAATAAATGTCAATGGTGAAAGGATACATAGTATCAGATTTGCAGATGACATCGTATTAATGGCAGACTCAGAAAAATAAATGAATAGAATGCTGAAAGTCCTCTCAGGTACTCTTAAACTATGGAAAGTACAAGTAAACAAACGGAAAACGAAAGTAATGTTAGTACGGAAAAATATGGAAGAAATTAAAACCAATATCAAAATTGATGACGTCAGAATTGATCAGGTGGAACAATTCTGTTATCTTGGTAGTATGATAACAGAGGATAATAGATGCTTCCTGGAAGTAAAGAGAAGAATAGCATTGGCAAAACAGGCATTTATGACCAAGTAAAACATTTTAACGAGCACACACATGAATATAGATGTCAGAAAATTATTTGCAAAATCATTTGTATGGAGTACACTTCAGTATGGAAGTGAGAGTTGAAAGGAATCGACTTGAAGCTGCTGAAATTTGGATATGGCGGAAAATGACCAGAACGAGATGGGCGGAAAGAAAAGCCAACCTGGAAATCTTAAGGGAAGTTAAAGAAGAGATAAGATTTCTAAACGAAATGGAAAACAGGAAATTAAAAATTATTGGACATGTCATCAGACACAGTACTTTCATCACTAACATACTTAAAGCGAAAGTGCTAGGAAAGAAAGGGAGGGGAAGACCTAGGATGAAGTATTCGGACGATAGCAAGAAGAGGTTAGGTTGTGACAACTACATGGAACTGAAACGGACAGCCAATAAAAGAAAAGAGTGGTTCCATCGACAAGGCATTAGCTTTTAGAATATTGATTGACTGTTCATAAACTTGGCACTTTACACCTTTGTACTGATAACTACCCAGTTATGTTATTGGTGATACTTTACGGTGGTGTAGAGTGGACACTGAAGATTTAGTCAATGAACCGACTGCGGCTTCTTGGAGGGTAGATGCATCCCACAACCGCCATCCATTGGAAGGAGGATGATCAGAACTGAGAGGCAATCGGCTGTCGTTTTAATTAAGGTGAATTTGAGTTGCGTGAAAATGAAAAACCAGGGAGGGACTTACTCCTTATTAAATGAGGTAGCCGAAACTCTCTGTTTGCAAATGTTCAAGGGAGTAACATTTGCACTAGGCTTTGATGAACTGCTTAATTCTTTGGTGTGTCATATATTAAGAATGGGAATTATTCTTCTTGTTTTAGAATCGTTTAGTATGAGCACAGTTATAAAAGTTCTGAAAAACATATAAATTTTGACCAGAATTTGGTCATATCTACTGTATTCTTTGAGACCTTACGTAGAGTGACTCGCTTTCATTAAGTAGGGTGCAGTCGACACTGAAGTAAGTGGCAGACTGACTAGTCTTCTCCACAATCACATTTGATATTATCATCTTAAATGTTCTCCCATCTTAACAAGTTCTCCTTGAAGCTGCCAAGACCCGACCTCAGCATTCTCAAACATTTCATTACAAATCAACCCCTCGTCATGGTCAGGTGATAAGCTTTCAGCTACCTCTTTCCAACCAGATGGGAGGCAGTTCTTTGCAGTCCACAGCTTCAGTCTGTCCTTCTTAGCTGGTATTGTGTGTTCCTTTGATGTCTTAAGAATCTCATCTTGGACTAAGTCCTTGCACAGGCGGTTCATGTCCATACAGCGGGTGGGTTCCTTTTCTTGTTTGCTGCTGCTTCTCGTCCGACAGTGCGGTGCTACTCCTGCCAGGAGATAAAGCCATTGAACTGGAGTAGAATTTAGACAGTCTTTTAGCAGTCTGCAAGCCGATCATGTTACAAACTCCTGGTATTCCTTAGATTTTAACAGAATATCAATATTCTAGAATGGATGAGTGTCGTATTGTGACTTCCGTTCTGCGAACTTTCCCATGAAATGTAATTAACTCTTGGAAATTTTTCCTTCGTCAAATTTTTCCACGAATTTCTCTTCCTCTGACCTATACACTAATTTCTTGAGAGATCTGGAGACTCCTTCAATTTGTGTTAATATCACATCTTGTCTTATCATAACAGACAGTGAAGTGCCTTGTAGACTGAATGCTCAGGTTGTTGACTGGTTGGATCTTCAACCGATAACCTGTCATATCACCCATAGGTCACTGAAGAGGTGTACTAGGCAGATAGTTTCCTGTTGTTTTCCTCAATTAGCCAGAAAGTGCTGTCATATATCACATTGCGATGCCCACTAATTTGCATACACCATTCGACCCAATAAGAAGCATTGCCACATTTTTACACTACAGAGGCTGACTGCATAGTAAATGACGTTACTAGTAAGGGAGGGCGGGGGGAAAATAACATCCCCGCACCTAATTTCGCCCCCCTAAGATTTTCCAGTTTGCTCGGTTGGTACCTAATGTTTAGCTGCGCGCACACCCGTAGCCTCATCTCATTGTCTTGTTGTGAGATTTGGTTTTGTGCACCACGTTTTGCTTCCGTGTACAGCGAGGATTCATTTTTCATACTCAGCTGAGTTAGTGCAGCATTTAAATTAAGACCGTGTTATTCCTATAGTGAGCACTGATTTGTGTATGAAATACTGGACTGCATTTCAGCCTTCTGGTGTAGTTACTGGCGTGTAATCGCTACAGTGAGGTGGTTGGCGTGAGTTACTGTAGCGGCCATTAATAATAAATCAGGTAATGTTCGTAATTTCGTCCCCTTTCATTTTATTTGTTATTTATGAAGTTTATTATTATTGTTAAATGGGAAAACGCAAACAGTGGGATAAGGAGGATATAAAAAGGCTATTAAGACAATGATGGACAAGACAGTGGGTCACAAACGTCCAAGTGTAGCGTTTAATGTCCCACAAGCAATGCTGAAAGACTACGTTCAAAATAATACCAAGAAAACATTTTTCATAAATGGCTTTCGAGTAATTCATCATAGGTAAAGTGTTTGATAAGGTTAGAAAGGAAAATATAATAAAATTATTTGTACTTTTCGTCAGTTTGGTGGGGGATAAATTACGAACACAGTTTTGGTAGTTTAGTTTTCGTAGTGTTTAGGTTTATGTCAAATATTGACTACCTTACGTTATAAGAGGTAGGTAAGGGTTATTCTGCCCCAAGGCAGGTCCGAACCTCCGCAGAGGTGTTCCTGAGCCGGAGTTTACGTGCGTAGGGTGGCCAGTTCCTTTCCGCTCCTCCATTCCCTTACCCCCCACCAACAGTGCGTGCCAACCCATCCAACTCCTGACCACGCCGGATGTTGCTTAACTTCGGAGATCTCACGGAATCCGGTGTTTCAACACGGCTACGGCCGTTGGCTTACGTTATAACAGATTCATTGTAAATTGCCCGCAACTGTTTAATATATTCAGTAATATATTTAACAGTTTCTAGCCTTGTCCATAATATTTCTGTATTTCTACAAGCCCAAATCTACTAAGGTGACTAAATATGGGCCCCCAACCTTAATACCCACAGCCAGTATGTGCAATCTTTTGCTCATTCACCTTCGCCAGGGGGAATTAACCTAGAATGCATTTATATTGCAGTTTCCGTGATGACCGCGTTTATATGCTTCTCCTGAATTGAAAACCTACATCCCTCTGCGTAAATCGAATACGTATTTACCAGCATGACTAGGAAGTCCACTTCAATTAATCTGAAGAGGGAATTAATTACGGTAGTTCATACATGCAAGCATAACCTTTTGGCATTCCCTTTGGGCTCACAATTACCTTATTGAAGTGTAATTAAACGCATTATCATCATCATATGCAGTTTTCAGCTGTGGGCCAGGTCTGCTTGGAACATAAACCTCTCCATCCTCTCTTGTCTTCCCCCACTTTTCCCTCTTCACCCTTGCCCAGTCCTCCACTCTTCTCTGTACACACTCTTCCACTCCTGTTATCCATGTCTATTGGTCGTTTTCCCGTTATCTCCATTTCGTGCTTCCTGTTGTGTGTCATTTCGTCTATCATTCTCTTCATGTGTCCACACCATCTAAGTTTAGATACCCCTATCCTGTTCTGTAGCGGCTCTTCTTTTATTATATCTCTAACCTTCTGATTTCTCATCTTGTCTATTCTTGTCACTCCTATCCTGCTGCTCAGAAATTTAATTTCACTTGCCTATATCCTAGTCACAACTCTTTACCTCATCACCCAAGTTTTTGCTGTATTAGTCAGAATAGGTTACATGTAGTGGGTCCTGTACATCACTCTTTAGCTTCTCTGAGGGATGTATTTGCTCCAAACCACGATTCTGACACGTTCCTACTTGTCTTTCACGCAAATAAGGTGAAATGACGTGAGATTTCAACAATCAGTTTCATTTTTGCCTTACGCTATTACTTGGCTAGAAAATGTATATCTCGGCTAGAATTTCTCATTCGTCAAGGAAGAAGAAACTAGTTGAAATCCCCATTCTTCTAATGTTAGACTACTGTGCTGAGTTTTAAACAGAATTCCGAGATAAACTACAACGGGCACTGAACGCCTTCGTGAGATCCATATCTTCCTTGGCCGCGAAAATCGCTATGTGATAATGTTCACGGAGAAATACTCACCCGTTGTACCTACATTACTCGCAAATATTGCATCTTAGGTGACAGAACCTCACTGGCCAAAGTTATAATCTAGTTAACCAATAACATGTTGACCTCGGATGGCTAAACCTTGAAAGCAGGAACACCTTGCATACCTTGATAACATTCCACAGAACTCTTGCCTTATAACGCCCATCCTATATAAACAAACGATTTCACAGCACTTCAGGGCATGATGATAAAAATACCAGAGCGCTGACCACGATACTGCCGGCTGTTGCTAAACATAAATCCTCAACTTACATCAACTCCTTCACTCTTGTGGCCGGCAGAGGGCAGAGGGATATCAAACCACGGAAGGTAAATGAACGTGCTCAAAATATCTCCATGGAATGACTCGCATAGTGACAGCAGCTTTTCTTCTACTTTACACTATATCTTCCGCTTCTTTACACTTTCACCTGGTTTCTTCTCCCTTTTCTTCTTCTTCTTCTTCTTCTTCTTCTTCTTATTATTATTAGTGAGTTCCGGCCTTCTAAGGACCACGTTACAATTTCAATTCTTCCTCCTTAGTTGTTCTTTCCTTTTCACTGTGCTTCTTTTTCCTGTTTTCAGTCCACATTGTGCCTATTTTCTTTTGCACCCTCCCTTGGAATCCTTCCATTTGTAAGACTTTCTTCCTAAAAAATCTTTCTTTCCAATGATTCCTCTTCTCGTATGTTGTTCCTTTCCAGGTCTTTCTTGACTTTTTGAATCCAGGTGGTAGTTGATTTATTTTCCCAAAGGTACTTGAAGATTCGTTTAGTTAGTCTATTGTCATTCATTCTGTAAATGTGGCCAAGAAATAGCAATCTCCTTTTTCTTATTGTTTCTGATATGTTTTCTACGTTCTGGTAAATTTCATTGTTAGTTATTAATTTCAAAATTGTTATTATTATTATTATTATTATTATTATTATTATTATTATTATTATTATTATTATTATTATTATTAGTACCTAGGTATGACCCTGACTGAAACTCTTGACTGGTCTGCACACGTAAGAAATACATGTAGAAAGATGTACGCGACGTTACACCCTCTAAAACGACATAAGGACATTTTGCCACAAGACGTAAAGATAAAACTACTCCAAACTTTGATACTACCAATACTTGACTACTGCGACATTGTCCTCATTGATGCAACCCGTGAACAAACTATGAAACTTCAACGAGCATTGAACTCTGGTCTTCGATTTGTTTTTAACTTGAGTTACGATGCTCACATAACCCCTAGCTACACATTTCTTATCTGGATGAAACCCGAGAGGCGACGGAAATTCCATGTACTTAAGCTGATATATCGAACTCAGAACGAAAATCTACCCAAATACATATCTTCACAATTCCATTTATTATCCTCATTCCATAATTGTAACACTACATCTGGCACTTCCCTTGCCATTCCCGTCAACCACTCTTCAATATATAACAGATCCTTCGTTGTGGCTGGGTCATGACTTTGGAATTCTCTCCCAGCTGCTGTGAGGAACTCAAACTCAATGTCGAAATTTAAGACTGCATGTAGAGATTACCTGTTGAATACCCCTGATTGTCTCGTGTGTATGATGACGTATGATAGGTTGTGTGATTATTATTATTATTATTATTATTATTATTATTATTATTATTATTATTATTATTATTATTATTATTATTACTATTATAGTGCAATGTACATAATTTTAGCTTCTTACTCATGTACATAGATCACTTTTATGGGCATACTTATATTTCCATTTACTTTATTATTATCGTGTTCTCTTTTTGCATTGCTTATTTTTTTCAGTTTGTATCTTACATTTTCATTATGACTTTTTCTCATTATCTATCTCTACGCTCCGAATTTTATTCTATTTTGTTTGTTGAACTCTGCTTTCTTTCTTCATTATATGTTGTCCAAATCTGTAATTTTTAGCTTATCTTTGATTTTATGATAGAATAGTACATTTCTTTTATATATATGTATTATCTGTAGATTAATTATGTGGTTAAGTGTAAGAGAGGGCCACGAGCCCTAACTTCGCCACTGCTAAAGTCAATAAATAAATAAATAAATAAATAAATAAATAAATAAATAAATAAATAAATAAATAAATAAATAAATAAATAAATAAATAAATAAATAAATAAATAAATAAATAAATACATTATTATTATTATTATTATTATTATTATTATTATTATTATTATTATTATTATTATTATTATTATTATTATTATTATTATTTTATCGATTTTGGCGAACTGTGGACCATGTGCATAACTCCTCATGATTTAAGCTGCTTCTCTCCTTTCATCCGTCCATTGTTGATTGATCTTGGTCACTGTTTCTGGCTCTAGGAAACCCTTAAATGTGTGTAACCTTTTCCCGAATGTGGTTCTATTGTGGATGTCTTGATGTGTGATGTTCATTTCTTGTAAATCCTTCTTCGTGTTAACAAACAATGTTTCAAATACTGCGTTTACAGTCACTTTTGCTCAATAGTCTCTCACGCACTCGTCTATAAACAATTACCAAATAAACAGGGATGAAGAGTGCCCATTACAAAAGGTTTTAATTAAAAAATAAAAGGTTTGACACGATCGGCCATTACCAATAGGCTACGAGGCGAAACACTTAAAACACTAAATGGGCCATAAGCAGTTATAATTTCTCGTTTAGTCTTCCCTCTGCAATTTCGCCTCCTAGCCTATTGTTAAACCTGTTTGTTTCCTCGATTTACATGTTTCTATGCAGGGATTTGAACATAGTCTTCAGACTTGCTGAAAAATCTATATTTCAAACCTAAAATTAGGACTTGGATTAGGTTTGAAACATTCCCCTCGAGCTATCTGCTTGAGTAGTTAGTCCTTCCGAACGCCGCCCTGCAGCCCCCGCTTCTTAATCACGTCAAACTCATTAGACAGGTGCGATGAAGGTGAAAATACGGCCCTAAAACGCCCAGCTTTTAAGAATTTCCTAGGGGAAGAGTCCAGAACTCTTTTCAGATAGGTAGGATGCCTGTACACACCCCCAATTGTAATTGGGTTGAGAAATATACACAAAATTCGTAATTAACTAAGGAAAAAGGATGCCACAGGAGTGTTGACAACTTTGACACATGAACAAAACAATCTTCACAAACTCAAGGTTTGCACCTTCAAAAATTTGAAATTCCCTTAAGAATTAATTGTCCTTAATTAATTAGGCCGATGGTAGACACATCTAATGGTTGAAGGTCCAAGTACCTTGTATTACACTAGTTCCAGTTTCATGAAACAGATGGCCTTATAGAAGGCGCCCAGTTTAACAGGACGGACAGGGAATACCTCCGGTACAATTATTATTATTATTATTATTATTATTATTATCATTATTATTATTATTATTATTATTATTATTATTATTATTATTAGTATTAGTATTATTAGTATTATTATTATTATTTTGTTGATTATTATCATTTCTAGTATCAAAAATACATCGTAGTAGTGGTTCTCGGCTCTGATTCCAAAATTACCTAATCTCTATCTCAGGTTTTTAACATTAAATTATAAATTATAGCACAATTATAAATTTTATTATTATTATTACATTTTTATTTTTATTATTGTATCTCTGTTAATTGGTTCATAGGTATTGTATAATTATTGTATTTAAATGGAAGTATGGCATATTACTTCAAGTTCGTAACGTAATATATGATATGTTTTATGTACAAACCAATTTGTTCAGTACGGTACGGTAGGAGTTAGGTTCAGATTTTATGTTACTATTCTATTAACAGTACTGGTTACATTTAAGATAGGAAGACATGTCCCTAATTTTGTTAGGTAGAATAAATAATCTATCTCTCATACCTGTCAATACAAAAGAAATATAACAATATTGTTTTCTTTTTCTACCGCTTCTCCCACACCAGTGGAGTCGCGGGTGCGAACTGTGTCGCACATGTGGATTTGACCCTGTTTTTTGGCCGGATGACCTTCCTGACGCCAACCCTATACGGAGGGATGTAATCACTATTGTGTGTTTCTGTGGTGGTTTCTAGTGTAGTGTGTTATCTGAATATGAAGAGGAAATGTTTGGGACAAACACAAATACCCAGTCCCCGGGCCGGAAGAATTAATCAGAGGCAATTAAAATCCCCGGCCCGGCCGGGAATTGAACCCGGGACCCTCTGAACCAAGGGCCTCAACGTTGACCATTCAGCCAATGAGTCGGACAGAAGGAATATAATAATAATAATAATAATAATAATAATAATAATAATAATAATAATAATAATAATAATAATAATAACACGTACTCAGTTAGCGCGCACAGTTAGTCTACATGTGAGTAATTTTACTCCATAAGAGGGCAGATAATTTAAAACCATTCTGGGGTACCTGTGGTAGAGTACTTAATTAATTTTGTCGGCTAGGGATAGAGGATCTGAACAGAGATCTATCGCACGTAGACATCAAATGACAACTCTCCTCCAAAGTTCAACAAAGAGTGCAGCTCTCTCTACAACCCTATACTATACTAACCATTTCATTTCAACGTAAGTAATGCATCTTACATCTGCTCTAATCTGCTTGTCATATTCATACCTTGGTGTACCCGTACCGTTCTTACCGCCTGCACTTCCCTTAAAAACCACATGAACAAGTTTTGGGTGCCTTAGGATGTACCCTGTCGTTCTATCTCTTCTCCTCAAATTTAGCCTAATCGATCTCCTCTCACTAACGCAGTATCTACTTATTTGTGATTAGATCTACCCATATCACTTCCAGCATTCTTCTGTAACACCAGGTTTCAAAAGCACCTATTTTATTTTTGAGCTATTTATTTAAAATAGTGTGACTCTGTTACTAAGCTTTTCATCCCGTTTAAGGGCCCTAGGTTCGGATCCTGGAGTTTCACGGGATTTCAATCACATCTGGTAAATTTATCTGGACCGAGGTCTGGTATTAATACAGACAATGTCAAATACACATCACATCACATTACCAACCACCACAGAGGAATGCAATAATTGGTACATAAATCCATATAAGATTTGGCACTAGGAAGGGCATCTGGCCGTAAAAATCCATTCATCTACATGTAGTGTCGGCCCCAACCAATTTTAAAAACTCCATGAAGAAGAGGAGGTAGTAGAAGATAATTAATGATAATAACTCACTCATCCCGGGGTAAAGGAGATAAGTATTTTTTGCAGTAACTTATTAAGGTCAATGCTCTTCATTTTTGACACTAACAATATAAGTCATTTCGTCATAATATTGAAGAAATTTGCCAAAATTTACTTTAAGATTATTCAAGAATTCAAAACAGCCCGGGTAAGAACCAGATAAGTTGAGTTATCTTGTAAATATTTTAAATGTTCCTAATAAAAGTGGCTGAAACCAGATAACTCAGTTTGTCTTACGTGTAATATATTTTCTGTGGTTATTCTGGACGTGTGCGTTATTATCTGGTAAATGAATTATTGGTAGTGACTTTACGCAGCTGTTTCTGTTAAAAAGAACTATTAAAGTTTACTACCTAACAATACACACATGTGACCTACGCGCTTTGGTTTTCCTGGTACGCATAATACTATAATACATGGTCAATATAAGAAAGTCAGTTTCATTCTCGATCCAATGGAAGTAAACAAAATCTAACCAAAACCATTATTTAAGAAGCTTTTTCATATAAAGCAGAATGGTTTGAATCATTTGGTGAATTGGTGATATTGTATTGTTTAAAACCAAACAAAGCATGCTTCACTGGGCGAGTTGGCCGTGCGGTTAGGGGCACGCAGCTGTGAGCTTGCATTCGGGAGAAAGTGGGTTCGAATCCCACAGTCGGCAGCCCTGAAGATGGTTTTACATGGTTTGCCATTTTCACACCAGGCAAATGCTGGGGCTGTACCTTAATTAAGGCCACGGCCACTTCCTTCCCACTCCTAGGCCTCTCCTATCCCATTGTCGCCGTAAGAACTATCTGTGTCAGTGCGACGTAAAACCCGAGAACTTTAATATTTGGACTTAACTTGTTATTCTCAGGGATGAGTGAATTGATATTGATTTTTTGATATATACTTCGGCTTTCATGCAAATTTCAACTGGGAATATCAACATGAAATTAATTCCTGTTTCTCTTGGGGGCAATATACTGAAGTGCCTTCGTAAATATCTTCCCCATTCAAGTTTCTCTACCTCAATATGTCCGTCGTAGTGGGAATTGACTGCAATTAATTTTTGCCACGTATGTATTTCATCGGAACAGCAAACATTTCTGTACCTGGATGAATGAAGTTGACCGGCCGGTATAAAACTCATTTACGATTCTATCGTGTGTGTGTGTGTGTGTCCTCGTGGGAATACTAGAGTGAGTCCTCTCTCATACAATTGATCATTAAACAAGTTTCCTACTCGTCTCCACCTAGTGCCGTTCGGTTAGCGTTCGTTATTGGAGCTCGTCGGGTTCTCCCGGGCCGGGAAAGTCAGCCACTGCCTGCTATCGATCGCAGCAGGGCCGCGAGGGGTGTGCTAGTACGGTGAACCCTACAGTGTTCTAGTACCCACAATCAACGTCCTAATTGTTGAGCTTCAAGGAAGAGCTGGTTATTGAATAGATCGTCCGCCGTGGTCTCCTTCAGAGCTCAATTAACATCGCTTTGGATCCTAGGACCCAGGCACAGTACACACATACAGAGTACAATGCAGTGTCACTGTAGGTTCCTTTACTTAACACACTGGAGTCAACACTGAGTGAAATCATCCCCCTCTGTTTGCAGTTAACAACCTAGAGTCTGTAAAGCTTCCCAGCAATGTAACGTAGCTTAAGACAAGGCCACACGGTTCAAGCTCATAATTCACCTTCAGTAAGCATGGATTATGATAAACGAGGTTAAGGACAGTCATGACTAATGACTGAAATTATACCATTTTTCCACCAAAAATTCGAATTTACAATTTTAACCTTAAAATTGCCCACCATTATTCCTCTTGCAAGTCTCGCAATCAGTTTTCCTTAAAGCCATTTTTAAAGCATTTAAGTCCCGATTTAGAGGGTAGAGGTTCTGCGTATATAGATCTCCTCTTTGCTAGTGGCTTTACGTCGCACCGACACAGATAGGTCTTATGGCGACGATGGGATGAGAAAGAGCTAGAAGTCGGAAGGAAGCGGCCGTGGCCTTAATTAAGGTACAGTCCCAGTATTTTCCTGCTGTGAAAATGGGAAACCACGGAAAACTATCTTCAGGGCTGCCGACAGTGGAATTAGAACCCACCATCTCCCGGATGCAAGCTCTCAGCAGCGCGCCCCTAACCGCACGGCCAACTCGCCCGGTCGTATATAGAGCAAGCCTACGGCCCTTATCTCAACTGTCAAAGAAAATTAGCTTCAAAGATCCTTCGGACTACCGTTAAAATAATCCCGCTAGATTATATTTACCTTGTAGTAGGCCTACGCTGTGTGTAAAAAGAGAAATAAGTCTGAGGGAGTAATTTACAGTCCAGGGCATTTTGAAAGCAAGTATATTCTTTCCGACTTGCAATTGCATTTATCTATGTTAAAACTTTTTCAGTTCCTTCTTCTTTCTTTCTTAATCTGCTTACCCTCCAGGGTTGGTTTTTCCCTCGGACTCAGTGAGGGATCCCACCTCTACCGCCTCAAGGGCAGTGTCCTGGAGCGTGAGACATTGGGTCGGGGGATAAAACTGAGGAGGATGACCAGTACCTCGCCCAGGCGGGGGTAGGGAATATTGAAAGGGATAGACAAGGAGGAGGGAAGGAAGCGGCCGTGGCTTTAAGTTAGGTACCATCCCGGCATTTTCCTGGAGGAGAAGTGGAAAACCATGGAAAACCACTTCCAGGATGGCTGAGGTGTGAATCGAACCCACATCTACTCAGTTGACCTCCCGAGGCTGAGTTGACCCCATTCCAGCCCTCGTACCACTTTTCAAATTTTGTAGCAGAGCCGGGAATCGAACCCGGGCCTCCGGGGGTGGCAGCTAATCACACTAACCACTACACCACAAGGGCGGACCAGCAACAAATTACCATACTTTTCACAGGAATACACCGTGAGGAAATGAATAAGTGCTGTGATGTGACCTGGCAGGTGTGTATTATTATTTGTGTTCGTTGGATTCGGTAGGTTGTGGATTCGAATCTCATGCTGGCCGTCCTGAAAACGGTTTTATTCGGTGTATCATTTTCACCACCTGGCGAATATCGGGACGGTACCTTAATAAAAAACCAAGGCTGATTTCCTTCCCAATCCGCCCCCCCCCCACGCATTCTTAGAGGAAAGACGCCAAATCAGAGCGCACCCCTTAAAACCAATAGGAAAAAAATGTATTCCCGCTAAAAGGGAGCACCTCTGTCGTTCGAAAGATTTGCCTCATGCTGGATTCGAACCACTACGCTGCCGTTACTCACAAATCTTCTGCTCCAGTCCTTAACCAATTCAGTCACGAAGTCAACATTCATGATGCTTGATAGAGGATTAATACTTAACTATGGCCGTTCCACCTCCAAAGTTAACATACGTGTCAAAATCTTCAAAGATTGTTTACAGTGTTCATTTAACTTCCTTACGTTACACAGCACGTGGCATGACCTATTAATTCCATCGAATAACGGATTCTTGTGTTATTTCAAGGTGCAATAAGTTACATTTTTGTATAATGGTCCTTATTGTTTGGTGCGAAATTGTGTATAGTTTTTCCTTTATTGGTCCACGGATCAATTTACAGTGGTGACACACAGGTAGGTCTGTGGTGTAGTGGTTCGTGTGATTAGCTGCTACACCGGAGGCCCGGATTAGATTCCCGGCTCTGCCACGAAATTTGAAAAGTGATACGAGTGCTGGAACGGGGTCCACTAAGCCTCGGCAGGTCAACTAAGTAGAGGTGCGGTCGATTCCCACCTCAGCCATCCTGCAAGTGCTTTTCCATGGTTTCCCTCTTCTCCTGAAGGCAAATGCCGGGATGGTATCTAACTTAAGGCCACGACCGCTTTCTTCCCTCTTCCTTGTCTATCCCTTCCAATCTTCCCATCCTCCGCAAGGTCCATGCTCAGCATAGAAGCTGAGGCCGCCTGGGCGAGGTACTGGTCATTCTCCCCAGTTGTACCCCCGACCCAGTGTCTGAAGCTCCAGGACACTGCCCTTGAGGTGGTAGAGGTGGGATCTCTCGCTTAGTTCGAGGGCAAAAACCGACCCTGGAGGGTAAACAGATAAAGAAAGAAGACACACAGGTAGGAGAGAGCCTTGTTGACCGTTAGGAGAAATTTGAAATTAAACTAAATTATAAGGATCTTTAGATTATACGCGTTATTTGCGTTGCCTGCCTGATAAAAAATAACCACTCGGTATATAATGAATCCAGTAGAAATCTAGATGAAGAAATTAACAGATGCTTAAATGAGCTAAACGTTAATGATATAACTCAGGATATAAAAAACAGAGAGGGTGAATATGACACCAAGAAACTCGGAAATAAATTATGACAATCTAAATTCGAGAAATGGTGCCAGCTAAGAAGCAAAAGTCAGGGAATGCGTCTGTACAAGGTTTTCCCCGCTGCAGAAAGATGAGTTAGAAAGCGCGTTGGCCTTTCTAGCACGGCGTGGAGAGGCGCGCTGAAAATGGAATATAACATTGGACGTGTAAAAGCTGTATCTGGAAGGTGGCTTGATGGTAACCACCGCAGAAGATTCATTGAGACTGAAACTTTACCTCAAGTCTTGGGTTCCTGTGTCTTCGGTGAACCTCTTCGAAACGACAGACATTACAGCATTAAGTCGTCAATAGCACAGATGCTCCATGAGAAGGAATTTCAAGTGCAAGAGGAAGTCCATGGCATCTGAGTAAATGGCAGCATGAGAAAGATAAACATGATTGCCATTAATGAAAAAAAAAGGATATATTAGACCCCACAGTAAGATTAGAAATTCGCAATGACCAAACTGACGGAGTAAACAGAGGAAAGAAATCTATCTGCTTGCCTACAGTGCCGTATTAAATGCAGAAATGCGAGCTGGACGACATAGAAGTGAAGGGTCTAAAGAGGGACAGTCCGTAAGAAGACCTTCAACATCAGTAGCGAGGAGTATATCGACTAGGAGCTGAAAACGCTCAGGCGTTCCCTTTTGATACTCTGACACCAGACTGATACTTATAATTTACTTTCAATTTTTTAATTCTTTAATGTAATTGTTTAGTGTATTTTTTGTTTTAGACAGCTTCTGTTGGAGGAAGATTTTGAAAATACTCTGTAAATTGCTGTTATTAATTACGGTTTGGCATAATAGCAGCCTTTCTAACCTGAATCCCGTCATATACAAAAGGCAATCAACTAACCTAAACATGTCCGTATATGACAGTCAACGGGATCTGTCTTCCTGCCATTCAACTGTGATCTTAAGCTAAGGTGATAATTTACCAAGACTGAACAATTTTTGCGCACCTATCATATGTCAAGTGGTGGTGATTACTATTTTAGGAGAAAGTACAACTAGGCTACAATCCTCTATTAACACTAATCATACATAAAAATGGAAGGGAACCGACGCATTCGAAAAATGAAAGTATCGGTCAAAGAAAGACAAGGGCCACGAAGGGCGTGAGAAAGAATCTCTAGCCCTCGCAAACCTAATAGCATCGGGGTCGAAAAAAGAACAAGAGTTGACCAAGAGAGGTCGGATAGAAAAGACAAAAGTGGGGAGCCAGACACAAGTAAGTGGAAGCAATGTCAGGACTCAGCTAAGGGCCCCGTAGTCGCCAATCGACGCTCACAAGTCCATGGGGCCCCATTTAGTCGCATTTTACGACCTGCAGAGCATACTGTGGGTGTTATTCTACCCCCCCCCCCCACCCACCCTGTGTTTGGGTCTTGTGTGACTGCTGGCAAGACGTCTGTTTTGTAAAGAGCAATGGTGAATTCAATTTGTTTGCTGTATTTCAGATTATGACTAACGCTGATAAGGGAAGTATTAACATGTACGTCTCGATACCTCTCCTGAAATAATACGGCAGGTGAGATAAAATATCTGAGGGCCATATTATAAAAATTAGCTACTCATACAAACAAGGGTCATAACTCTTTCACTGTCTTAGTCAGACTACCTTGCATTGCCCACAGTGTTCTAAAAACTCACGCACATCAACCAAAAATAGGCATAGAAAGAAAATAAATTTTCGTCAAAAATATAAAAATCATTAGAAACAATAATTCGAAGGAAGCCCCGTAAAATTTTTAGGAATACATATTTTCAAACCTGCTTGCCCAGTAAATGATACTTTATCGAGGATGGGAGCAGAGTCTAAAAATATGGGTAATTAACGGTAGTGTGAATTCCCGTCACAACAATCTATTGCCAGTAAAACTATAGCCTAGAATACCATGTTGTATTTATCATGAATTATATTTTCATTGTCACTAGGTATACTTTAACTCTCTCTTTCACTACAAAAATTATTTTCAGGCTACAATTCTCCTTCAATATCGTCATTTAGCAAAGAATAAGAAGAAGCACCGCGCGATGATGAGATAATAGCGGCTAGCGTTATTCCTTTGTCTCCAGCTCGGCAATGCAAGGAGGTTAAATACTTACAGCAGCGCTATTGCAAGGATAAATATTTTATGATTCCAACGGTGTGCAACAGATGGAGTTTGCGTTCATTTTCGGCAAATCTGCACAGGCCCGAGTAAGTATTCGGGCTGACAGCGAAAGAGTTCAAACCTACCAGAAAATGTTACCGTGAGTCCCATGAACAGTGCACTATGAGTGAATCTCCTCAGAGTCAAGGAATAAGTACATGTTAAAAATAATATACTAAAACTTAATAGGGTCAGAGAGAGAAAACGAAAAATTATTGTTTATTTTGTAGAGAAATAATGTAAGAGGCTTATCTACTTAGAGGATGTAGGGGACCTGATGCACTTAAGAATTAAGTATTTTTGTAGTGAATATAAATCAAAAGTGGAAAGAGAGAATTCTATACAATTGTAAAATTATTAAAGGAAAATGTATTACACCAGGAATAACAGCATTTTCGTTTGGTATTATAAACACATTGTGGCGAAATGAAATGAAAAAGAGGAAAAAAAGTAAAAGAATGAAGCGTAGGATACATTTTTGTCCTAGAATTGTACTACATCTAGAACAAAAGGAAAGTTAAAAGAAAAGATTAAAAACTAAGATAATATTTGGAATGAATATATAAATATTGTTATCTTTAAGTATGAAATGACGTCTGGCTTTTAGTGCCGGGAGTTTCCGAGGACATATTTGGCGTGCCATGTGCACGTCTTTTGATTTGACGCCCATAGACGACCTGGGCATCGTGATGAGGAAGAAATTATGATCTAGACGACACATATGCCTAGATCTCGTGCCAGTGAAAGTAACCAATGATGGTTAAAATTCTCAACCCTGCCAGGAATCGAACCAGGGACCCCTGTAACCAATGGCCAGCACGTTAACCATTTAGCCACGGAGCCGGGCATATTGATTTATAAGATAGTAATAGTCAAATAATTGTAAGAAGGTAATTGTAATGCATGTATCAAATAAATTAATAGAAATAAATGAATAATCTCTCTCTAGTTTCAGGCGATCTGGAACTAGATTGTGGAGTTATTCTATTCTGTTCTCTTGTAATAAAATTTAATAAAATCCTTTTCAAATTTCATATACGAATAGTGTTTGTTCACGAAGGTGGAACTAGTAAACCACTCTTCTGTACAGGACTGCAAGTTACTTGCTTGAGGATGTTTTCACACCAGGTTTTCAAATCCCACTCCATTTCCGAGCACTAACGGGTCATTAATGCTCTTTTCGAGCATTGCGAAAGATCACAAGAAGTGAGATATGTCACTAACATTTACTTATATCTGCTTTTATCCATCCGCTCTTTGCAATTAACCTCTCTAGTTGTTACCGTCTGAAGCAGAATATGAATTTAGTCATACGAAACATACCTAACTCTCTAAGATGGAGAATATTTGAAGCCACAAAACTAAAAGGAAACAGTGAACAAAATCGCATGTGTTGATGGTGATTTCATATTCTGTCTGTCTGTCTGTCTGTCTGTCTGTCTGTCTGTTAGGTCATCAGCCCAGAGGCTGGTTGGATCCTCAAATAGCGTCACCAAAGGCTGTGCAGTAACAGGGAAACCACAAAAACCAATGGCAGTACCAAAATGAGGCGTACTAGGCAAGATGAGGAGTGAGGTAGTTTGCCATTGCTTTCCTCACTGGGCCAGGCAGTGCTATTGTAGCACAACTAACCCTATGAGCAACACCTTTCATGACACTCATTGTACTCTGAATGTCATTAATCAGCACCACCCGTACCCCAGCAGCTTCCATATTGTCACAGCCATGGGTGAGACTGGGACTTCAGTGGAAGCTACACTTTACTCTGGCCTGTGCCAAGAGATGGATGCAAAAGTACTGTATCCATCAAGAAATAACAGCAGGCAGGATTTCATATTAAGAGTAAGTATTATTGGTATGAGAATTGATGGTCGTGTCATGGAAGAAGTATCAATTATGTAAGAAGTTCGCCAAGTCTACATTAGTTTACAAGTGCTTTTCAACATCTATTCGAGATGCTCTTTAAGAACAGACTCAAGAAGTTGTGGTTAAAGGAGTAATGATATTTTCCCACTTGCAACCAATCTTCAGGATCAATAAGAACTATTTAATGTTCCCACTGAAGCCAGCAACGCCATGGGCTTGAGGCTGAATGTAAAGAAGACAAAATAGATGGTTGGTGGTAGGAAAGAAGATAGTATTAGGGGTAGTCTCAAAGCAGAAAAAGACCGGATTATGAGAGTGGCAACATTTAAATACCTGGGATATCACATTAGTGATGACTGAGACCTTGGTCCTTAGATCCAACGCAGAATGGAGCATATAATAACTTCTTTTCTGAAACTTAGAAAACTTTTGACAATCCGTGACCTTTACATTACACTACGAACACGACTAATCCGGTGCTACGTTTTCAGTATCGTACTGTACGGCGTTGAGGGAAGCTCACCATCTGAGGCCATGTGCAAGAGATTGGAGAGGATGGTGAAGACACCTTGGACAAGCTCAAATGACCAACATAAAAGTTTTGCACCGTATGATCAAAGAACCAAAAAATTCTGAATACCATCCAGAGAAGGAACCTACAACACATTGGTCATATGATGTGGAACAGTTAATGCCACATTTTACAAGGAAAAATGAATGGAAAATATAGTTCGAGACGAAATAGGACATCGTGGATCGGTAGCTTGAGCCATTTGTAGGACTATGAAGAAACAACAGATCGTGCTACTGATCTCCAACCTACTGCGAGGACATGGGACATGAAGAAGCAAGAGAAGAAGATAAGTGGGCAAACACCCTCTATTAACATTAACCAGAAGGCAAAAGGAAGATGGTACGATCCTTCTAAGAATGAAGCTACCGGTAATAATATTAATAATAATAATAATAATAATAATAATAATAATAATAATAATAATAATAATAATAATAATCGTATGGCCTCAGCTACCGTTTTGCAGACATTTCGATTTGACGCCATCTGGCTGTCTGCTCGTCAATTTCGACGTTCCGGTTTACTCTGTCTGCCATCTAGCGGACCTAGAGTAAACCGGATCTCTCTTGGGCGTCTATGGCTGAGATTGAATTAATTTTGTCGGGTAAATACCAAATGTATCACCAGAGATCTTTTACATGCCGACATCGTACGACATGGAGTGTCGAATGGACTTTTTTCCGCCCTTCAAAAATCCGACTACCTCTGCCGGGTTCGAACCCGCTATCTTGTGATCCGGAGGCCGACACTCTACCACGGATCCACAGAGGCAGCTACCGGTAAAGAAAGGGTAAGGGTCACAAAGGGCAGGAAAATATAAGAGCCCCCCAAGGCCCGCAAATCAACAGGCAATATGGAAGTGAGGAATATGACACAAACCCAAACCACATCCCCTTGCGCAAGAGCTATGGCCTACCAAGCGACCGCTGCTCAGCCTGAAAGCCTGCACATTACGAGGTGTCGTGTGATCAGCTTGCCGAATCCTCACGGCAGTTATTATTGGCTTTCTAGCCCGTGGCCTCCATCACACCGTCCGATAGCTCCTCAATTGTCATCTCGTAGGCTGTGTGGAGCTCGAACCAGCCCTCAGATAAAAGTAAAAATTCCTGACCTGGCCGAGAATCTAATCTGAAGTCTTCGAGTAAGAGGGAGGCACACTAACCTTACACCGCAGAGCAGGCACATAATGATACAAATAAGGCGCCAGATTAAACTAAAAGAACCTTGATCTACAAGCTACAATTCCATGCTCAGATCCCCTGATCTCTTTTTAGTCGCCTCTTACGATACGCAGGGGATACCGTCGATGTATTCTACCGGGGAGATCTCATATGAAGGCTACATTTTTTCTTTACCCAGTGTAATGATTTGTATATTCGGCTCCTTGGGTGAATGGTAAACCTAGTGCTCTTCAGTTCAGAGGGTCTTGGGTTAGATTGCAGACGAGTTTAATATTTTATCCACATATAATTATTTCGTCCGGTTCGGCGACTGGGTGTTTTTATACACCCATGTGTCACTCTTTCAACAACCACGGAAAAATGTAATAGCCGAATATGTGCAGCTTCCTTCCACATAAGGCTGGTCTGGTGAAGAACATCAGGCCATAACATTAGCTTCATATTATATGCCATTTATTGCTTTAGCAGCCCCTGAAGGTGTTGGAAATGTTACGGAGAATGAAATGTGTAATAATAATAACTTGCACGTAATTGTTTCCACAAAGTTGTGCCCAAATAAGTAGCATGATTCAACTTTTTTTTGGCTAGTGGCTTTCCGTCGCACCGACACAGATAGGTCTTATGGCGACGATGGGACAGGAAATAGGGGTTGGAAGGAAGCGGCCGTGGCCTTAATTTGCCTGGTGCGAAAATGGGAAACCACTGAAAGTTATAACTTATTTAGCAGGTACATTTGCTTTCTTCTCTTCTCAGCATCTCTTCATCCTCTCGCTGTGTTCTTTCTTCCGTCCATGCATTGCTGGTTCTCATCCTGCTGTTTTTTCAGCAAAATGAAGGTTACTTACCGACGTTCTGAAGCAAGCCCTGTACCGCATAATTTCACTAGTTATGCTGAATTTTGAAGGTCTTTTTCAATTTATATTATCCAGTTATTCTCGACTTTCAGTGAGGAGGCATAATTAAGTATATTTTTAGTAAGTGTTTTATTGTCCGTTCTTTGAATGTTCCCATAAAATTTTGGTAATATTTTTCTTATAGTGCCTGATATTATCTCAAAATGCTGGTGTAAATCAGTAAAACTCCTTTCCATCCACACTCCTTCTGTGCATATTCTGCCAAAGATTTTCCTGAGGAGTTTCTTTCGTTGATTTTCTAAATTTTTACTTAGTTATCCGCCTCCATTGATCGACGTTTCTAATGTGTATAGTGCCCCAGGCTTAATGAAAGTGTTATAATGTTTTAATTTAGCATTCCGAGATAATGATTTTGTTGTTGTACATAATTTAAGAAACGAGATCTTCACTTCCGGAGGTGCACACGGCCCTGAGGTTCACTCAGCCTACACAAAAAATGAGTACCAGGTTAATTCCTGTGGGCAAAGGCGGCCGGCCGTAGAGCTAACCACTCTACCCCATCAAGTGTCGAGGTTACGGATAGTGGAAGACTTTACCTTCCACCCCTCCAAGGGCCTTCATGGCCTATACGGATATGACTTTGCTTTGGTTTTTTGTTGTTGTACATAATTGTAATTCTAAATTTAAGGTAAACTTCAAACAGTTTATTTTATCAATTACAAGATACTAATTTTTAAAACACTCGTAAACACGTAAAAATCCGTGTATTTTAAAATATCATAATTCGTTGAGAACGAACTACCCCAGATTCATTCAAATATTTGATTTGAGTGTGTATATATCGTTTGTCATGTAAAGTTGTCAGTGGCTTCAGTGAATGTGTGTAAAAGTGATCTGTACGTTCTGACACAGAATTTTGACATTCAAATAACTTTCCCACTTAATTATAATATTGGCCTTTCATAATCAGTGAAACTTTTTGGCGATATAAACTATACTTTACGTGCATAAGTGATATTATTGAAGTAGTGATACAGTAAATGAGAATGTTCTTATATAACGCAAGATGATCTTATACTGTTGAATAACTGTTACTTTACCAGATAATTGTTACTCTTCTACAATTTTATATATCATTTTCAGCAGCGTGGAAAACTAAAAATTTTATTAAGCCAACACTAAACAATATGTATATCTTTTCTTTCTGTTTACCCTCCAGGGTTGGTTTTTCCCTCGGACTCAGCGAGGGATCCCACCTCTACCGCCTCAAAGGCAGTGTCCTGGAGTGTGAGACATTGGGTCGGGAGATATAACTGGGGAGGATGACCAGTACCTCACCCAGGCGGCCTCATATGCTTGGCCTTAACTTAGGTACTATCTCAGCATTTGCCTGGAGGAGAAGTCGTAAACCAAGGAAAACCACTTCCAGGATGGCTGAGGTGGGACTCGAACCCACATCTAACTCAGTTGACCTCCCGAGGCTGAGTGGACCCCGTTCCAGCCCTCGTACTACTTTTTGAAATTTCGTGGCAGAGCCGGGAATCGAACTCGCGCCTCCGAGGGTGGCAGCTAATCACACTAACCACTACACCATACAGGTGGTCAACATGTCTTCCATTCTAGTAAATCTGAAATTTAGTCACAGCTTTTAGAGTTATAATAGAAAGCCAAGAATGGGAAAGAAAAATAATATAAATTCTTGAACTCAAGCAAATTAGAAACAATATTCAGTAATATTTAAATATGTAATTTATCGAATGAAGAACATATAATTTCTAAAACTAAAACTTCAGTCACATGTTGTAAAATGTGTGTTTTATGATTCCTATGCCCCGCAGTCTCGTATGGTGCAATAATTTCTTTCCACTCGGTTGCGCATTGCTGTCCTACGTATTGTACATAATTAGTTACAGAAATCACAAAGAAATAACCATCTCTTCCATCTAGCTACTAAGCATGCATTTAGTGGTGTAATCTTGGTTTCTTTTGCTGTCGCTATCACGTTCCGGCACGACCACTAGCAACGAGAATGGTACGTGTTCCACTTACATTCTAACTAGCTATTAAAAAATTTAACCAGCATGCGTCGCCATTGTATTTAAAAAAGTAAGAGAAAAAATAAAATGTGTCACTATGATACTTGCTATGCATAGTAATAATACTAACAATTTGCATGTGCGTGTGTTTGTGTGTGATCCTACTCCACGTTCTGACAGTAGCGGCCAGATATATGTGGTGAATGTAATGCTCTTTTGCTCCGTCATATCTTTCATATGACGAAATCTGCTCATCTACAAGAAATTCATATGGTATGTGATGGTGTTCCGTTGAAATATAGACTGATGTCTCGGTTCTTACACAATATGTATTGGACGGCACACACTATATCAAAATAATATGGTATGATGATAGATCCACGTAGTCTAAAGATAGCACTGATCAAGAATTACTTTCAGTGCATATCTTGGTATCCAATAAGACAAGACAGCTGAAACATGTTGATTCAAAATATGCAAACCATTTGTCTCTAACACCAATCTTTATTGAGATATATGACATCAACCATTTACATATGTTTAGAATTGTATGAAAGAGACCAACTCGCAGACAGAAGATTCACTAGAGCACTGATTGATATATGGAGAACTAATGAACATGGCTTTAACTAAGATCAGAGCAAATGCACCACACGGCACACATTGGATTTGTTTTTTAAATAGCCACACACGAAGCAAAACAGATCTGTTGAATTTATGAACTTCTGAACCCCTTAAAATGTCCACTGTAACTGCCACTAAAGAATAAACAAATGAAAATATTTCACTTTGCTTCAAAAATAACGAAAATATATTGAAACAATTCTCGATCTACGCTTTTCAATAAAAATAAATCATTGTCAACATCTTCAAAATCTGATGTGATAGAGCAAAACGGATTTCAGATTTGAAATCAGCATGAAATACTGCACCCAAAACAGTAAATATTATGTCATATCTTCCGCTTGTAAATTAGTGTAATCACCCTGACTGTTCAAGTACCTATCATAAGTAGACCTTGGAAGTTCAGGCAATAATAGATTAGAATGCACACTAATTTGGTTAGTAGTAAGTGTCGTGCAATCCGTTCTTCTGCAATGTAGCAAGAGTAACATGAATTCTAGGGGCTCTAATATTCCGTTCCCCGAATAGTTATGCAAGTCTCACAGCATAACCGTTGGGCAGGCTAGGATATACGTCTTACCCACTTCAGTGGGTTAGCATTCTCTCATATTACTAAACACTCGAGTACTCGCGATGGCCACGTTTAAAGAAAATTGATGAACATTCTTGCGCCAGCAATTTGCTGACCTGTATTGTTGGGTATTCTTTCTGTACATTATCTGTGTGAAAAGTTAAATAAATATTTCTCCAATAGAAGCAAATTTAACGGTGTTAGTTCACAGTATCACAACTGGCGCACTCAGTGCACCAGGCGCGTTATCATGTAACTATATTTTACATTCGAATTGTCTTCCTTTAGTCTTTTCTGCACTGTTTGTTGCCTTCTAGGCAAAGTTTCCTATAATTGTTCCAATGATTTAGGGCTGGAAGAAATCTTTCACGTCCACAGCTGTGCTGGTTACAGAATTATGATTCAGATTTCGACATACCATAGCAGATGACTGTGAAGATAGAAATGACAATTCTGAAACTAAAAATGAGCAAATAATGTACAATAAATAAGTAAATAAATAACCCAGAAAGAGTCCAGCTGCCAGCAACGCAGAATAAACGGCATAAAACTGAACTGCGCTGAAACCAGATTTAAAGTTAAGCGTTATAATATGCCGTAATAATTACACTTTTGATATTTGACAAACAAAAATAGACTGAACTGACGTTAGATATGTAATATACTCATTGCATTAATGCATACACTTGTTAATGTTAGTTCATAAGGTAAACATAACGTTTAAATAGAACCTTAGTTAATTTACATGACTTAATATTACATTCTTATATAATATAGCGAAGTAAAATAAACTTAATATTATGTAAAATATTTGAATAATTGTTCAATGATATAACACAAAAATTTTGGCATTTAATTTAATTAACTTCTAAGGAGACATTAAAATACGTATAGGGGCACTCAGTGCGCCACGCGCGTGCTTGAGCGATAAAAAAGAACGCGAGTGCTCGTGGATTAAGAATCTGCGCTCTAGTCATAACACGGGACAAGTAGCACCGATCTTACGCGTAAAATAAAAGGTAGGCAGCATAAAACGAATTATTCCTTACGTAGAGTAAATTCACATATGTTTGCAGACTGAACACCGAAAAGCATAACGGTCCAAAGTGATAATGCATGTATGCATGTATTTATTCCTTTGTAAATTTGGGAACCTTCAGCAGTCCAAAAATCTATATTTTGCTGAAGATGTTGTTTTAGTTAAATATTAAGCTCAAACTACTGTAATTCTTTGTGTTAAGGCATAGAAAATATTTAAATTACATGCCAATTAGCATATGATGGTGCTTTTAAAATTTTAAGCTGGTAGTAAGTCGTTGTACCGCTCGATCTACGAACTCTGGTCATGTAAAACAAATTCAAATAATACGTAATATTTTTTTTCCAGCTCAAACATATATGTGTAGGATATCTCGTAATATGTATTGGGCAACATGCACTATATCAAAACAACTGTGTATTGATGGTAGATCCACAAAGCCTACAGATAATCACCCCACCGTTCAGGTATCTGTCATAAATGAAACCCGGATTTTAGGGAGTAATGGTTTAAAATCGAGACTAATTTGGTCTGTCAGAACCCCTGGAATTTATGTTACTATCGATGCATAATGTAACAGCGGGGTGGGCAGCACTTCCTGTTAACCAAATTAGTTCCTATTCTAAATTATTACTGCCTAAAAATCCGAGCTATAATAATAATAATAATAATAATAATAATAATAATAATAATAATAATAATAATAATAATAATAATAATAATAATAATAATAATGTTTATCTACACCCCCGCTGTGAAGGAAGCTGGTTGGTGCTAGAATGACTTTATTACATCATCAGAAACCACTTGATCGCTGGCGAAACGCTTCCTCTTAAGGATTTTCCTAAGCAGACCAAAGATATGACTGTCGCAATGAGAGATATCTTGGCTGCAATGCGGGTGATCCCTAAGCCAGAATGAAAACAGGACCGACTACCAATTGCTGCGTTAACAGCGTGTTAACGCGCATTTCCGTGGAACAGAATCACACGCCGTGCCCATTTTCACGGTCAAAACACTTTCTGTGGACAAAGATTGGAGCATGCTACGTTATATTCTTTTGGGAGAAACCATTAAAGATTAATGTCATTTCAACATTTTCCTCTAATTAAAGGCCACATGTCCTAGAACGACCACGTTGTGAGCTGCTAATATAAACACAACTGCAACCTTTCGGCTGTCCCGTCAGTTATTCACAGGGTGCCTGTGCTTGAATTCATCACACCTTACAGATGCGACGAAACTATTTTACACGTGACACCAGTTGAAGTAATTTTGGAGTAATATTTTACATTTGTATATTTCAATCAGATTCCTCTCTCGTTTCGAACTGCATTACCCAGCAGTAGATAGAACTCCATAAAGGAGTATCAAGCGAATGATGGCTAACTGCCGGGATAAATAATACACACCTAATCAATTCGTGTTCATATTTTCAGGGTGTAGATCGTGAATGTTAGGTTTTAACTACCTCTCTTGTAGACCTTATTGTTTGTACATCACCGCCGTCCACTGAAACGCCGACTGAGATCCAGGAAAATCATCTTCATTAGATCTGAAGCTATCTAAGGATATGCAGAAATTAATTGTCTCAGTAGGGGGAGGGATACACTGAATAACCTTGACATTAAAGTTCAGGAAAGGCTCGTTCAAGGAGGACATTTGCTTTATAAATTTGGGAAACGCTTAAAAGACTTAGAATTGGTATTTCAAGGCCCAAGATATAACTTCTTAAATTAAGACCCTTCCCAGCAGGAACCGGTACTGAGTGCGAATGTAGAGACATACAAGACCTAGCACATCTGCAAACGGCTCGTTTTAAGTGGAAATACTGAATTTGATTGGGACACGGAATTTAAGTGTCGTCATGAAAAGGTGTGTATAGCTAAGATTAAAGAGAGAAAACGGGAGATAAATGACAAATTTTTACTATGTTTGGACTGAGTTGGTGTATGTAACGGACGGTTAGTAGCTTAATTTAAGTACTGAAAACGTTCTAAAATTTACTATAGTGACTGTGGAGGGTTATTGCAATCGTAATTTGTCTCAATTGATCATAACATCATTAATTCACAATTCTTAACAAGTTTACGCAAGGTAAGCAATATTGTACATAAACACGGATCAGTTAAAGTGATTTGATAGAATCAGACGAAATTGGCATAGAACGGATCATGCCATTCCTTGCTTATTAGCAGTGGCGTGCACTGAACCCCATCTACCCGACTGCTGGAGCAAAGATTTTCGTATTTACGTTTCCTTATTGTTCCTTAGAACGCTTTTTTATAAAGTTAAAAACTGAAAACAGCTAAGTCAAGCCAAATGCAGGTGCCGCGACAATCAGTTCGCTCTACAGCAGTTCAGCACTCTCGAGCGAGCTGGATATCTTTGCGCCGCGAAAGAGATCTACCCCCAGCGAAGTTCAAGTCGCTGAGTTACCGCATGCACTTGAAGCCTCCTTGTGGAGGTAGGCGAGGGCTGTGGGCCACTCTCGAGATTCACAGCGTCTGAAGACGACAGCCAGCTAGCTTGGGTAAGGTATGTTGGTTGTAACAGTTAACACTCGAAGTGTTCAGCGCCACGCATCGGATGCTGCAAGAAAAATATCAATGTGTTAACAGTAATGCCACTTCCACATCGTCTTACTAATAAAAATAGAGACCGAGCTCGATACCTGCAGTCGCTTAAGTGCGGCCAGTATCCAGTAATCGGGAGATAGTGGGTTCGAGCCCCACTGTCGGCAGCCCTGAAGATCGTTTTCCGTGGTTTCCCATTTTCACACCAGTCAAATGCCGGGGCTGTACCTTAATTAAGGCCGCGGCCGCTTCCTTCCACTTCCTAGACATTTCCTATCCTATCGTCGCCGTAAGACCTATCTGTGTCTGTGCGACGTAAAACAAATAGCAAAAAAATAGAGTGATTTTATGAAAATAATTTTATTTAAAATATATATTTTATTTTTAGATTTCGGCATGCATACCATTTTTGGGATTATTCACTGATGGCAGATGAAGTGAATTTTTTCACTGCACTCGAGAAAGTATTTAGGTTGGTCAGCATGAACACAGAGCCAATCGCGAAGTACAACAATTTTGTATTTTGTTGCTGTGAACTCGTGGGTTTGCCTGTAATGGTATTAGGGACAGCGAATATTTTTAGTGTTGTTCTTGTGTCATGGGAAAAAGTTTTCGCGAGTTCTGTGGTATTCTTCGTAAATATATCTGTGTTATTTGTGAGGAATACTTTCCCACGCCTTTAGTCACTGCACCTACACTCAGAAAGCAAGTAAAACTGTCAAATATCGTCTAACTTTTACTCACCATGATTGTACGATTACTATGCGTCACCGGGTGAAACTGTAAGTACATTAAAATCTTATGATGTTATGATGCTGCCAATTTAGAAACGGTAATGCGGTGGAACTGTGATCGCTTTATTACTATTTTTTCAGCTGGGATAACGAAAGGGTTCGCCGCACGCTACTGCTTATTAGTGCGTGTTCCTTTACAGGTATATTATATTCAGTGTCGGGACTTTTTACTACTAATAGGTTAGAATGCAAACATACTTAAGCGAGTAACAAATATGCTCTACCCTGTGCTACGGTTATGCTATGAGGTATGCATAGATCTACATAACTCCTATAATTTTATGTTACTCATGCCACTTCATGGAAGGAGGGGTTGCCGTCATTTCCTAGTAACCAAATTAGTTTTGCATTCTATCATATTAATAACGAAAAATCTGATATCTAATTATGTGCTGTAATTATTTTTTCGTGGGACTGTGAAGACCTAAATTTACATTTTCCTCAAATTGGCTTACTACTATTATTGGTATGGTGAACCAGTTTGCGAAATATTACTGCTTTATCATGCACTGTATTCTGCTCTGCATTCGTTTCATACGCACTACAGAGTGCAAGACTACATTACATAGAACATTATACTGACCAGGCCAGTCCTATTAGGTATGCACCTTTACCATACATAACTCTACGCACCACGTCACACTCTGCTCAATGAAACCCTGAATTACAGTGACATTCATTGCTGCAAACGTTGTGACACACACCAGTACGCTTAGGATCTAACATAATAATGTCAATTATTATTATTATTATTTCCTACCCGTTAGAGTCTTCTAGGGATCACGTGCCAATTTGAATACTTCATCCTTTTTTGTTTCACATTCTAATTCCAATACTCCTTCATCTTGTCACTGTGTATCATTTATCTCTCCTCGGACCATTTTGAGCATGTTTTCTTTCCTTTTCGACATTGGAATCCTTCAATTTTTTACATTTTGTTTCTAAAAATTTCTTTCTGTGTTGCTTCTTTTTCCCTCACATTGTTCCTTTCCAAATATTTCATGACTTTGTTGACTTCTCGTTCCAATAATATATATTTTTTTCTAGTTGTTTCACGTCGCACCGACACAGATAGGTCTTACGGCGACGATGGGAGAGGAAAGGGCTAGGAGTGGGAAGGAAGCGGCCGTGGCCTTAATTAAGGTACAACCCCAGCATTTGCCTGGTGTGAAAATGGGAAACCACGGAAAATTATTTTTAGGGCTGCCGAAATAATATATTTAAAGATCTACTTGTTTAACCTGTTATGACCCATTCTTAAGGGAATATACAAAAAATATCAATCGCTGCTTCCGTGTTATTTCTGTTTTAATATAATCATAGGGCGAGCTGGGCGTGCGGTCAGTGGTGCGCAGTTGTTAGTAGCCCTGAAGGTGGTTGTCGGTGGTTTTCTACTTTTCAGACCACTAAAATGCTGAGGATGAACCTTAATTAAGGCCACGGTCATTACCTTCCCAGTCCTAGCCCTTTCCCATCCTTGTGTCACCAAATTCATTCGATAATTTAGTGCTGATGATGACGATCATGATGACGATGATGATGGCTGTTGTTTAAAGGGCTTAACATCTAGGACTTCGGCCCTATTGCTACGAAGTTGTTGTTTGTCCAACCCTTGTCCCGTTTCCCTACGGGGTCGGGTATGAGGTGAGATGAATTTGTCGTGGCGGTTTTTTATGACCGGATGCCCTTCCTGACGTCAACCTCATCAGAGGAGTTAATGAGAGATGAAATGAATGACGTGATATATGATAGTAGGGAGAGGGTGAAACCCGGTGCCGGCACATAGCCTACTCCTGTCGAATAGCACCAAGGGGTCTGCTCAAGGCTTAACGTCCCCATCCGACGGACGAATCACCATCAACAGCGTCATATGCCCTCACTCCATATGAGCACTGCGGAGAGGTTTGGAATTTAATCCAGGCTTTTGGCACGCAATCTAGTGATTAGAAATTGTATACCACCACCTCCCCTACCCTGCCGGCCAACATTCTGATGGTGAAAATTTTTTCGACCAACGGGACTCGAACCGGCTAACCTCGGTGTTAGACCGTTTTTAGACTTCAGCGCCTTAACGATCATGGCCACCAGGCGGACTATTGCTACGAAGTATAATGACAAATTAAAATTCCAAAGTATAGCCAGTGACTAGAATTAAAAAATTGATGATGAAGAATTAATTTATTTACTCGTGTCAGAAGCATACTTAATCATACAGTCAAAGAAAGGTAATAATTACACTATTTACAAAAATTAACAAACAAAAGAAAACTGACAAAATTTACTGTACATATAGATGGTGTTCTTCAAAACTGAGTCACACCTATGACATTGTCATCAGCTAGCATCAAATCTTACTGTGAGCATGAAAATGGGCAGAGAACATTGTCACATGTGGTTCACGGTTTGTTCTTCACCGCAGTCGCACTTGCTGTCCTCCGATGTGAAGCCCCACAACTTAAGTGAGGACTTAGCCCTGCCGACACCAGTTCTTAATCGGTTAAGGGACCTCCAAACACTCCAGTCTTCATTGTAGCCAACCTCAAGTTGTTCACGTTGCTCCATCCATTCTTGTTGCTTAGATTTCCACAAGGAAAGTCTTGCCTTATCTGGTGGTCCTTTTAAGAGCTTTGATGTCTGAAGGAAACCGTTTCTGGATTTCAGCCTAGATTGAGATTGATGAGGACCAAACAGCGGGTGAGCTTCATCATTCTCAACCTTAAGTCGTTCTTGATCAGCAGCGACTTCTCGACGAATACTTGGACGTCCAACGCCAGCAATACAGTATTGCTTCTCAACAGGGGTAGGTTTCAGGCATCCTGTGATTAATCTACAAGCTTCATTCAGGACAGGGTCCACAGTCTTGGCGTGGGATGATCTATACCACACAGGGGATGCGTATTCGGCAACAGAGTAACACAGAGCCAATGCAGTGGTTCTAAGAACTTGTGCCTTTGCACCCCAGTTTGTACCTCTAAGCTTCCGCAGGATGTTGTTTCTGGCACTGACTTTGTGTTTGATGTAGGAACAGTGTTTTCTGAAAGTGACAGAGCGGTCCAGCCTTACCCCTAGGTACTTTGGGGTGAAAGAATGTTCTAAGAGGATTCCATTCCAGGATATATGTAATTTCCTTGATGCTTCTCTGTTTTTGAGGTATTATTTATTTATTTATCGTGTCAGAAGTACAAAGTAAGAGAGACAAAAATTAAACAAAGAAATTTTAAACATTGGTTGACCAAAAATTGGCAACGACAAGCGCATTTAGAGTTGCCCTCAGTAGATCTTTAATGGTACAAGTGGCTGGAGAAGATGGACACAGTAGAAGATGTTCATTAGTCTGCTTAGTACCACACTTGCAGTAAACTGTCTCCACAGGAAGGCCCCATTTCTGTAGGTTAGTCTTGCATCTCGTGGTACTGGAGCGCAATCGATTGAGAGCCTTCCATGTTGTCCACTTTTCAGAATGTCCAGGAGGAAGTTCTTCCTTTGGAACCATCCACTCTCTCAAATGTTGACATTTTTCCCGCCACATTGAGATTCTTGCTTGTTGTGGAGTTCCTTTAAGAGCTTTATGGTTGTCAAGAAGCTCTTTCTTGATTTCAACCTAGGATGTGGTGGTTGACAGGCATACAAAGGATGGACTTCCATAGTCATAGCCTTGCTTTTCTCATGTCTAGCAGCAATCTCACGTCGGATTTCAGGTGGTGCTATACCAGCGAGACAGTGGAGTTTATCTATGGGAGTAGGTCTTAAACAACCTGTGATAATACAGCAGGTGTCATTTAGTGCTACATCTATGTTTTTGGCATGGCTGGACTTATGCCACACGGAGCATGCATACTCAGCAGTGGAGTAGCACAGTGCTAGCGCGCTTGTTCTCACAGTGCAAGGGTGAGCTCCCCAGGTGGTGCCTCGAAGTTTCCGCACTATGTTGTTTCTGGCAGACACTTTTTGTTTCACGTTTAGGCAATGTTTTTGAGGTGGAAAGCACAAAGCAGAGATTTTGATGGATTCGGCTTTAGGTGGTTAGCCTTGTAATATGTGCCTAATTCCTTCAGAGCGCTGTTAAGAGTGAGTTCTAACTCTTCAAAAGTTGCACACTGGCAGGCTAGTGGAAGGTCGTCTGCATATATGAATCTTCTTGTTTTGTTAGGGATGATGAAGAATGAACAGTTGAAGGTGAATATAAAATAATCAGCGGTTCCAACTCAAAATATTTAAATAAAAATATTCCATATTCAATCCACGGACTATAATTCAAAATGACAGCGATGAGCAATGATTAGGAACTTAAAACAATGAGTGGATCGGACCCGGAACGCCCCACCTTCCCAGAAACTAAATTAAAACAATAGTTTATACGCTCCAAGGGGCTGCTCCCAAAACACAACCCTGAATCGATGAAGTTTGTTGTCTAAACGAGTTAAAAATCGAGGTCAGCGGATCCTCATAATGATACTCATCGTTAGTAAAATAGAATCATGGCATTTCCCATGTAACGTTACTAATCACAAGTAACGTAGTCATCACATTGTGGTACTACTCACAGGTAACGCAGACCCACGCTGTTTCTCATATAGTGGAAACAATCACAGACAATGCAAACCTAAGGTGTTCATCACATAGAGCTTAATAAACACAGGCAACCTTTGGTGATCCTCGGAACGCAGACTCACGATGTCCACAACCAAATGCTGAAACACCCCAGCGAATATAGCCTTTTTGTTCCTCCTTGGGGTGTTCGAACCGAACCTCGACAGAGGGGAGCCTCTGTGGCGGATACAATACACGGGTACTACGACTCGTACTATCTCGTGGTGTATCTCACATAGTGGTACTCATCACAGGGACTCGTACTATCTCGTGGTGTATCTCATGTAGTGATACTAATCACAGGGACTCTTACTATCTCGTGGTGTTCCTCATATAGTGGTACTAATCACAGGGACTCGTACTACCTCGTGGTGTTCCTCATATAGTGGTACTAATCACAGGGACTCGTACTACCTCGTGGTGTTCCTCATATAGTGGTACTAATCACAGGGACTCGTACTATCTCGTGGTGTTCCTCATATAGTGGTACTAATCACAGGGACTCGTACTGCCTCGTGGTGTTCCTCATATAGTGGTACTAATCACAGGGACTCGTACTACCTCGTGGTGATCCTCATATAGTGCTACTAATCACAGGGACTCGTACTATCTCGTGGTGTTCCTCATATAGTGGTACTAATCACAGGGACTCGTACTACCTCGTGGTGTTCCTCATATAGTGGTACTAATCACAGGGACTCGTACTACCTCGTGGTGATCCTCATATAGTGGTACTAATCACAGGGACTCGTACTATCTCGTGGTGTTCCTCATATAGTGGTACTAATCACAGGGACTCGTACTATCTCGTGGTGTTCCTCATATAGTGGTACTAATCACAAGGACTCGTACTGCCTCGTGGTGTTCCTCATATAGTGGTACTAATCACAGGGACTCTTACTATCTCGTGGTGTTCCTCATATAGTGGTACTAATCACAGGGACTCGTACTATCTCGTGGTGTTCCTCATATAGTGGTACTAATCACACGGACTCGTACTACCTCGTGGTGATCCTCATATAGTGGTACTAATCACAGGGACTCTTACTATCTCGTGGTGTTCCTCATATAGTGGTACTAATCACAGGGACTCGTACTATCTCGTGGTGTTCCTCATATAGTGGTACTAATCACAGGGACTCGTACTGCCTCGTGGTGTTCCTCATATATTGGTACTAATCACAGGGACTCGTACTACCACGTGGTGTTCCTCGTATAGTGGTACTAATCACAGGGACTCGTACTACCTCGTGGTGTTCCTCATATAGTGGTACTAATCACAGGGACTCGTACTATCTCGTGGTGTTCCTCATATATTGGTACTAATCACAGGGACTCGTACTATCTCGTGGTGTATCTCACATAGTGGTACTCATCACAGGGACTCGTACTATCTCGTGGTGTTCCTCATATAGTGGTACTAATCACAGGGACTCTTACTATCCCGTGGTGTTCCTCATATAGTGGTACTAATCACAGGAACTCGTACTATCACGTGGTGTTCCTCGTATAGTGGTACTAATCACAGGGACTCTTACTATCCCGTGGTGTTCCTCATATAGTGGTACTAATCACAGGAACTCGTACTATCACGTGGTGTTCCTCGTATAGTGGTACTAATCACAGGGACTCGTACTATTCCGTGGTGTATCTCATATAGTGGTACTAATCACAGGGACTCTTACTATCCCGTGATGTTCCTCATATAGTGGTACTAATCACAGGGACTCGTACTATCTCGTGGTGTTCCTCATATAGTGGTACTAATCACAGGGACTCGTACTGCCTCGTGGTGTTCCTCATATAGTGGTACTAATCACAGGGACTCGTACTACCACGTGGTGTTCCTCGTATAGTGGTGCTAATCACAGGGACTCGTACTATTCCGTGGTGTTCCTCATATAGTGGTACTAATCACAGGGACTCGTACTATTCCGTGGTGTTCCTCGGAAAGCAGACTCATGATGTCCACAACCATATGCTGAAACACCCCACGGACTATAGCCTCCTTTTTTTTTCTCTCCTTGAGGTGTGCCAACCAAACCTAGACAGAGGAGAGCTTCCACATAGTGGCGGATACTATATTCGGGTACCATACACCCATAGTGGTACTAATAGCAAGAAAAGACGTCTCATATTGTTCTTCGCGTGATTTACTAATCACAGGCAATCTCATGGTTCAAAATTAAGCATCCCTCGGTCACCCCCTTTAGTCACCTCTTACGATAGGCAGGGGATACAGCGATTGTATTCGTCGTCTGCGCCCCCACCCACAGGAAGTAGTAAGACGCTTAACCACTAAAAGTATTGCATTTCCACGCAGCGGACAAAACACACGGGTGTGAATTTACTGTCTCTCTGGAAGTAACGTACTACCTCAAAGAACGGTTTATTCTTTGCTGTACATCCTTAACGCTTCAAGAGCTCCATAAAATACACCTTTCTAGCTTCACAGTGATGACGAATTGACGATGTGGGAGCGTAAACAAATCTGTTCCACGGCAAGCCCCTGCCGTCCCATCCGAGCCTATAGCAGGAGACATTTGTTAAACTCCGTGAAGCGTTCCATGGGTCTGTGACAGCTTGCGGGCTCCGCTGGGGTGGATATGACGAGAGCTATGTGTGTGTGGAGGGTGGTGGACATTCAGGCGCAATCTACATCCAGTCCTCTGTGACGTACAGATTAAAATGATATTTCTTGCTGTACAAGGGAGGGAGCTCTCTATATTTCTCTCTCAGATTCTATTTTAATCGCCTGAATTGATCACCTATAAGCGGTAGACAGACCAATGAATGAGTTCGAACACATGAGTTCAATAACGTATTACGTGATATATTTTCCTTTCACTAGCTGTACACTCTTATTCTCCATGCTGTAAGTTCATACTCAATTCATAAGACTCAATACTAAGGAAGCATGGTGGTAAGACGTATACAATGGTTTAATTCGTTTAATACTCTATGTTCTTAACATAATATTTTCTGTCATACCTGAACCCAAACAATGATTTTTCCTATATTGTATAATATTATTTCTAAAATGTATTTACACGTTTCTTTCCTCCTTCGAGCCTGCAAGCTTACAAATAGGCAACTTTTCTAGATTATAAGCATAGGCCTACTAAATTAAAACCGTCTTGGTTATCAGGAATTATTATTATTATTATTATTATTATTATTATTATTATTATTATTATTATTATTTTCCAGGGTTATCCGTGCAACGCAGATAGGGGAAAGAAGGTGTGGGCTTGAATGGGTCTATCTACGATATTATTTTAATTTAAAACTTAAAATTAATTTAAAACTTTATAATAAGGGTTACATTTCTTTTCAGATGTCAAACTTAACAAAATTCTTCACTATGTGAAGGAACAAAATGTCAGGTTCAAAATAGCAAACAAGAAGAGAAACCCCAGGGTTGGAAATGACAAATTTTGAGATTCCAGCTACAATTTATAAGTGGTTTTTTTTTTTTTTTTTTTTTTTTTTTTTTTTTTTTTTTTTTTTGCTAGCTGCTTTACGTCGCACCGACACAGATAGGTCATACGACGACGACGGGAGAGGAAAGGGCTAGGAGTGGGAAGGAAGCGGCCGTGGCCTTAATTAAGGTACAGCCCCAGCATTTGCCTGGTGTGAAAATGGGAAACCACGGAAAACCATCTTCAGGGTTGCCGATAGTGGGGTTCGAACCTACTATCTCCCGAATACTGGATACTGGCCGCACTTAAACGACTGCAGCTATCGAGCTCGGTAATTTATAAGTTTCAAACGTCGCAAATATTGCGTTTGGTTAGATCAGGTGAGAGATCTCACAAGACACAGCTTAAGAGCACTTTGCTGCAAAGGTTACAAATACGGCCTTCCAAAGGCTCCACTCAATATTACGCCAATATCACAAAAGAGCTTACATGCTCTATAAATTAAACCAAGGAGGCTGTGCTCCCAATCCCTTACAGTCTACTTAAGGCAACATTACACAAAACCTTACAATTTTTGGCCTCTCTAGGCGCAACCTACAATTTACAATACCTTTAGACAGGGGTATCATGTACCCATACTACTGGGCCTTCGTGAAAAAAGAAGAACAGGTTAATAATACTGGCTCAGACTCAAAATGTATGGAGGCATACACTTGCACTCCTTGAAAACCAAGTTTTAAAACCCTACTTGGGCTTGTAGCCCGATGATGCAGAGGCATATCCCACACTACTGAGGTGACTAGAAAGAAAGTTAATTAATCATTTACAGTAACATAAACAGTTACAAAATCGTAGTCACCTCAAGACAAATTGAAGGGGAACTTGAGAGGGTAACGCACTCCCTATCCCCGAATTTACAGTTTAAGTGTTTATGAAATTTTATATTACCAAGAAGAAGTTTACACTTTTAGGAAACGGATGGTTACATAGTAAGAAATTAGAACCTTCCCCTCGGGTAAGTTTGCGGAGATAGCTACAGATATATAAAACTGGTGGCCATTACCTGGGCTGATGTTTTTCCTGCCGAAGAATGAGGCACGCCGTCTCCTGTCTTAAGACACACTCAGAAATTTGACGATCAATAAGACAAGGTAGCTTAAAAATGCCGGAGAGTTTATACCTGAGAGGAGGGTTCCAGAAGACTCTGGAAAAAATCCGGACACACTCTCTCATTTTATTGGTTAAATAAAACGCTACTTGAAGCCTATGATTGGCTGAAAAATAATTAGAGAAAATTTGTTATTGGCCAGACTCCAAAGTTGGTGAGATGAGAAGGAAGTGTTTCAAACCTTGAAGTGTCAAAATAAATTAAAGTCAGTTTAGTTTCGGAAACCTATAAACACAAAACTCCTTCAAATTATTAATTATTTCACCTTACACCAGAGTGCATGGCCTCAGTTTTTATAGTAGATACATCTATGGAGAAAAGTTCAAACTTCTTGGTGTACACCAAAACAGAAAAAAAAAGATATCCAGTCAATTTAGGAAACATTAAGATAATATATTACTCAGTTATTCAGCAGTGGCATCTTCTGATCAATGTCCCAACTTTATGCATTAGCAGTTCAAAGTTTTGTTCGATAGATAGTGTTCCTTAAGGGGCACTTCGTTTAAATGTGCGGGGTTGAGATGTACCTCTCGGTATAATAATAATAATAATTATTATTATTATCATTATTTAGACTTCATGGATAAATGGTTAGCGTGCTGGCTTTGGCCCAAGGGGTAAAGGGATCTATTCCCGGCCGGGTCTGGAATTTTAACCTTCATTGGTTAATTCCGATGGTTCGTCACTAGAAATTATTCATCGTAGTTAGGTACCCATCCTCAAAGAAGCGCAGGTCACCTGTCAGCTATCAGCTCGAAGGAACTACACCAGGACTCTCCGGAAGCCACGCGCAATAATAATAATAATAATTATAATAATAATCATAATAATAATAATAATAATAATAATAATAATAATGCCCAATGTGACTTTGAAGTCACACGTTATTTTGTATACATTTTCTACTGATAGAACGCAATTGAGCCACTACTTCCCAGTGTAACTTTAAAATTACAGTATGGCTGTCGTGATTTTCTACTGTTTATAGTTTAATAGTTACATGCATAAGCCACCAGTAAGCGCTAAATGTATGGTTGGAAGCATTTCCCAGGCACATGGCGGATAGCCAGTTTTACAGTTATGTTTTGAGTTATTACTAAAAAATTATACGCATAAAATATATATAGAAACCAAAAGTAAGCATCTTGAATAATTTACGAGACTGTTATTTTATAAATTAGTTGATTCCATAGCTTATAATTCAAAAGTAAAGCTTTGTAACCTCATAGTCACATTGGGAAATAACGCCACCATAATCTCATTTTATGTTCCAAGAGTCATGAATGTTCGGTTCTTATATGAAAAGCGTAAAGGGAAGGAAAATAACGCCCAGATTAGGCCAATATCTGGATATGAATCAGAAGATTCTGTATTAGCTTCTGATTCAGATGTTGAAATAACTAGGAATGAAACTCCAAATATTATTATTCCACAGAGCGATGTTACCTATAAAAATGAAGAAAAAATAATGTAGAAGGAGTAGAAGATGAAGGAATGGGACCTGATAATGAAGATGCAGCACCTAATCTTACTGAGTGTTCGTGCAAGGCAATTACTAGTCGCTAGGTTATGCCTATTCCACCATGTAAAGGAAAACTTCCCTTTGGACCAGATGTTATTCAGTCACCAATAGCATATTTCACACAATTAGTATATGATAATATTCTAGAAAGCGCAGAATCTCAATCTAATTTATACTCTGTGCAGTGAGATCCTTCAAAAGCCTTACAGTCGGGCAAAAGTGAAATAGAACAATTTTTTGGATGCTGTCTATTTATGGACTACCATCATCTCAATGTATTGGAAAACTGAGACTTGAGTGCCTGCTCTCGCTAATGCAATCTCCCGTAATCGGTGGGAACAAATAAAAGTAAATATTCATTTCAATGACTGTAGTACCATTGATCCAGATGATAAGATTTACAAGATTCGACCATTTTTGCAGGTTCTAGTGCATAATTTCAAAACAATACCCATATATAGTTGATGAGCAAGTAATCCCGTTAAAGGAAAAACACAGCGTAAAGAATTATATTAGGAATAAATCTAGAAAATGTGGATACAACGCGTTTCTGTTATGTCATTCGTCAGGAATCTACATATATAAAATTGGATGTTGGTATGTTTGAAGCTAATAGACTCAAAAACTACTGGACCGATTTCACTGAAATTTTCACAGTTTGTTCTTATTACATCTGAGAGGGATTATGAAGTGGCTTGAACGAAATCTGATTGGTAGTTCGGCACTAAGGGGTAAAAAATTAAATAGGGGAAGACAAGCAAACCGCAAGACAAGTCCGATCAGCGGGTTGCCTAACAACAGTATGTGAAGATTATGATGTGCTCCTTAAAACTTATTTCTGCTTTTATCAAATAGTGTGGGGGCAGGATACCCCTCCCAGCCCAAGGGAAGAGGATGAAATGTAATGGTAATCGAAAACGACCGATATTAGTGTCGTATATGCTGAGGTAAATAAATGTACACAGGCAGGACAATGTCTGTCGAGTTTTGCTAGTTATATATATATATATATTATGGAATTAGGTACAGGAAAGGTCACTCATAATGCCCCTTTACCAGATGTTGGTGTAAGTAGAAATGTTGTTCTTCGTCTGGCAACCGTCATACCAAAGCATGCTTTCCATAAGCTTTATTTTGATAATTGGTTCACTATTGTAGATCTGCAGGTTGAATTGCAAACAACTAGGGAATCTACAATAACAAATGTATGGGTAGAGTTGATTTGCTCAACTCCCTTGCTGCATTATATAGATCCAAGGTTCGATCAAAAAAATGGTATCTCTGTATTATTTTCCACTTAATGGAGGTAGCTGTTGTCAATGCCTGGTTGCTCTACAGGAGAGACTGTCTGGCTTGCGGAGTGACAAAGAAAGAGGAGTTCTCTTTGGTAGATTTCAAATCGTCTGTTGCTTTGTGCCTCTGTATGCAACACAAGGACAGGTAGAAGAAGAGAGGAGGATCCAGTTCTTCTGAATTAGAGCAAAAGAAGAAGAAAGGACCAGCTTCTCCAATGCCTCAAAGTGAAGTAAGGCAAAATAAAACTAACCACCGGCCACAGTTCACGGACAAGAGAGCGAGATCCAAGAAACCAGGTTGCCAAGGTGTACCTAAAGTAATGTGTGGTAAGTGTAATGTTCACCTTTGTTTCACACCTACATCTAACTGTTTTGCTAAGTTTCACACACAGCAGAACATTTGTTTCAAGAACAGTTTTCAGTAAAGTGCAGACATTGAACAATGTATAATTTTGTGATTCAAAAGAGTTGATCTTCTATGCAGTAATTTTTCGGTAAAAGAACTGCTTTGTTTTAATTCCTTGGTATACTTTGGCTTTGATCATGATTACGAAAATGTGACAAAGATAGCATATATCAGAACATTACTGCCCAGTGTGACCTGGAAGTCACAAACCTAATTTTTGAAAAATCAAAAACGAAAATGTAATACAAAGTTCATTTATGCGTAGTTTACAACATATTTAGTTAATATATGGCAGTGAACATTTTTTAAAATACAACAAAATAATTTGGGCAGTAGAGGATTTGTATTATTATTCAGTACAAAATTGTTACCACGATTATAAAATTCTCAGTGGCAATACTGCGGTGCGATTTGTACGGAAAATATATCATTTAATTTTTTCTCGGCAGCGTAAAAAATTTTCATATTCTTGAGTACATTGATATTTTACAAAATCAACAATTCAATTATTTTTTGAAAGAACTTGTGAGGTATTCTGTGTATTTTGGCAAACACGTCAGAATAAATACAATACAAATATATTATTATTTTTGTTGCTTTTTGCCGGCCCGTTGGTGTAGGTGCAGTGTGCGTGCCTCTTACCCGGAGCCACTGGGTTCGATTTTCAGCCAGGTCAGCTGTTTTACCTGGATCTGAAGATTGGTTCGAACTCCACTCAGCCTACGTGATTACAATTGAGGAGCTATCTGACGGTGAGATAGCGGCCCCGGTCTAAAGAGACAAGAATAACGGCCGACCACATGACACCCCGTAATATGCAGATCTTCGGACTGAGAAGCGGTCGCTTGGTAGGCGATAGCACTTGGAGGCTGTTGCACAAAGGAGATTGGTTTGGTTTTATTTTGTTTATTTTTTCTCTGTATGTCTGTTTGTCTGTCTGACTGTCTGTTACGGCATCACGGGAGAATGGATGAATTTTCATATTTAAGTTTGGGATAAGAGTGAGTAGCGTATTAGTTATACTTCGCTAAAGAATGCCAGCAAGAGGGGCGCAACGGAGGGGGCCATAAACATAAAGTTTGATTAGCTACGTTTAGAGTGGATTTGAATGAACTTTATTTAGAGTGTTATTTACAAACTTCATTACTCTGTACGATGTACCGATAATGTGAAAGAAAAAGAAAAGGGGATATCAGAACTGGTAGTGTGAATATCCAAGATCTCTAAGGGGACTCGGTCTACAAATCATGCTGGCAACATGTAAAGGCTTTGTATATCTCTCTTTGAATATTAACCTGATACATGTTTCATGTACCAGTATGAATAGATTAAATAAAGAGCATCAATAATGCAAGAAGGAAAGAGAGGTGAAACGGGGAACAGCCACAGAGGGACAGGATGCGAGTAACCTATGTAACGAGAACTAACTGACAAACACTGAAACGTATGTGCCAAAGAATCTGAGGATCAACTTGAGAGGTGGACAAAAGTATAATCATGCATAAGCTAAATGGTTTTCTCATCAACGACGCGTACAACAGCTAGTTAATCTTCCTTGCCTACATCTGCTCTAATGTTAGAAAACTATACATTTATTTCGTCTAAGTGAACCTATGAAGCTGCAGAACTAATCAAGAAATTAAGAACAACTAATGGAATTCGTGTAAATTCTCTTCAGAGGAGTATATGGCGGCAATGTCGGGCTGAGCTACAGTGCAGAAATCCTCTGAATATCTGACGTGTTTTAAGGTATCAGGAATATCTTCCATGCATAATCCAGTAAAATGTTCAAACGTACACGTCGAATATTGAATCTGGTTTTCAACGCATCGCCGATAATGTCCGCAAGTAATGATATTAATAAATACCGAGCGAGTTGGCGAGGGGCGCGATGCTCTGAGCTTGAGTTCGGGAGATGGTGGGTACGAACCCCACTGTCCGCAGCACTGAACATGGTTTTCTGTGGTTTCTCATTTTCACACCAGGCAAATGCTGGGGCTGTACTATACACCACGGTCTCTTCCTCCCCACTCCTAGCCTTTTCGTATTCTATCATCGCAACAGGATATACGTGTGTCGGAGCGAATGAAAGCAAATTGTAAAACAAAACAAAAAAGGAGTTACTAAGGTAAGGAAGACCTTTGTACCTGATGTCACCGATACCCGAGTACTTTCTTTTTTTTTCTGCCAGTGGCTTTACGTCGCACATACACAGATAGGTCTTACGGCGACGATGGGAGAGGAAAGGCCTAGGAGTTGGAAGGAAGCGGCCGTGGCCTTAATTAAGGTACAGCCCCAGCATTTGCCTGGTATGAATATAGGAAAACACCGAAAACCATCTTCAGGTCTGCCGACAGTGGGATTCGAACCCACTATCTCCCGGATGCAAGCTCACAGCCGCGCGCCCCTAACCGTACGGCCAACTCACTCGGTCCGAGTATATTCGCTTCCAGTAACCGCTATAATATGAAATCACTCAATTCTAGATAAAGAAGACCATTATCGTGACACCGTTTACAGACTAAGTTTAATTTTTTCGACAGAACCTTATCCTGCTCTGATCATACGTCAAATATGATTCAAAAAGTTGTGTCATTTATGCATATTTTGAAACGTAACGTCTCATGTACACCACCTTTCATGCGAAAACTACTTGTTCAAAGTGAATAATGTCAGGCGTGATGAACACGTAACGCCCTATTACATACAGCTGCAATGATTGACACTCCATAAACGTCGGCAAATCTCAGTAGCTCTTGCTACGCACAAAACTCTAGACTGAAGACCCCATTCTACCTTTATAATGCATTTATAGCTATGAAGTAGACACATAATAGAGATAATAGACATACAAATTCTACCTTAAAATTCCCCTCCATCGTACCACTAAATTAAAAAAATCGTTTGTTTGCACTGCATCACGTATCGTTGACATATTTAATCTTCACCGTTACGCAAATAACACTAACTTTACTGAACTAAAGCAGTTCTTATAATATATATCTTCCTGGAGGAATACGAAAGGGACTGAGAGATCAGGCATTCTTGTGTCTAACAATCAGAAATATGTATATTTATTAGATTATTGTTTTATTCTCCGCTTTTGCTTTATATTCTTTAGATTCTTGTAGTCTAAAATAATGAATACGTCTAATGTTTTACTTTCTTACTTATTATATTATGCATGTTTTAATTTTACTGGATTTGGTATCTGTATTGCAATTTTTGATAGTTAAATGTTTAAGGCGTCACTACGGAGATAAAAATATATTTTTACCTAATGCATGAATTTTCACGAAACTTTGTGCGAATGTCCCCTATATAAAAGTAGTCATATCACGAACATTTATTTCATATACAATCAATAGTTTTCCCAAAATAAATTTTTGTTTTTGAAATTTGAAATTCCATTTTTTCCATTAAATTTAATTAGCATGTTAATGTAAATTCATAATTAGGTACATATTACTTCTTTCAAAAGCACTTCGTATCGATTGTTCTGTACATAATTTATATAAGAATATACATCGTACTAAAATTTGTATCATTTTTACGGCTTTACATAAAAATCCCTACTACTTGAAAATATTCTGCAATCAAAAATTCCATGAGCAGGTTTCTTAATATAGCTCTGACACATATACCATACAAATTTTATTTGGTGGAATTTTGTGCGATAAAAATGGGAATTAAATGTAAAATTACAATTGGCAAACAAAGCATTTATAATTAATCAAACAATATTCTAAAGGCTAATGCCTTGTCGACGGAACCACTCTTTTCTTTCATTGGCTGTTCGTTTCAGTTCCATGTAGTTGGCACAACCTAACTTCTTCTTGATGTCGTCCAAATACTTCATCCTAGGTCTTCCTCTCCCTTTCTTTCCCACCACTTTCCCTTCAAGTATGTTAGTGATGAAAGTATTGTGTCTGATGACATGTCCAATAAATTTTAATTTCCTGTTTTCCATTTCGTTTAAAAATCCTCTTTCTTCTTTAAATTCCCTTAAGACTTCCAGGTTGGTTTTTCTTTCCGTCCAGCTCGTTCTGGTCATTTTCCGCAATATCCACATTTCAGCAGCTTCAAGTCGATTCCTTTCTAATTTACCCAGAGTCCAACTCTCACTTCCATACTGAAGTGTACTCCATACAAATGATTTTGCAAAGGATTTTCTGACATCTACATTCATGTGTGTGCTGGTTAAAATGTTTTACTTGCTCATAAATGCCTGTTTTGTCAATGCTATTCTTCTCTATACTTCCAGGAAGCATCTATTATCCTCTGTTATCATACTACCAAGATAACAGAATTGTTTCACCTGATCAATTCTGGTGTCATCAGTTTTGATATTGGTTTCAATTACCTCCATATTTTTCCGTACTACTATTACTTTCGCTTACCGTTTGTTTACTTTTAATTTCCATAGTTTAAGAGTGCCTGAGAGGACTTTCAGCATTCTATTCATTTCTTTTTCTGAGTCTTTTTTTTTTTGCTAGGGGCTTTACGTCGCACCGACACAAATAAGTCTTATGGTGACGATAGGATAGGAAAGGCCTAGGAGTTGGAAGGAAGCGGCCATGGCCTTAATTAAGGTATAACCCCAGCATTTGCCTGGTGTGAAAATGGGAAACCACGGAAAACCATTTTCAGGGCTGCCGATAGTGGGATTCGAACCTACTATCTCCCGGATGCAAGCTCACAGCCGCGCGCCTCTACGCGCACGGCCAACTCGCCCGGTTTTTCTGAGTCTACAATTAATACGATGTCATCTGCATATCTGATGCATTGTATCCTTTCACCATTGATTTTTATTCCCTTTGTCTTCTCCTTCATGATCTGAATAGCTTCCTCAATGAACATATTAAATAAATACGGTGATAGGGGACAACCTTGTCTAACTCCTTTCCTAATGCAGGCCTTTTCTTCTACCTGATTGATGATTATTTTTGTGCTTTGGTTCAGATACAGTTGATTAATCATTCTTCTATTCTTCCAGTCCAGTCCTATTTTCCTCATAGTTCTAAACAGTAGTTTATTATTATTACAGTGATAAATTGATTGAATTCACCAAAACAATTTCGTGAGAAGAAAAAAAGAAATACAATTTCCGTCACAAAAATAATTTCACCTAAATGACCAAACTGTCGATGTTTATCTGCGGAGTTTCGCCTTAACTTAATATCTTAATATTATAAATTCAGTTAGTGTGTTCATAGAACGGTAAATTATTATGTGAAGACGCTACATGAAGGAGCTTAGTGTCAGTAGCATGTAAATTATCAATAAGTTCAATTCAATTCAATTCAATTCAATTCAATTCAATTCAATTCAATTTAATTCAATTCAATTCAGTTCAATTCAATTCAGTTCAAGGTTGAAGCCAGCGTTGTTCAGCGACACAGCAGACCTAGATCGTCTCTATCAATCAATACTAGCGATAGAGTCCTTTACGTTGACGCGCAGTTAAGACGTCTCTACTCCAAGGAGACGCTGCTAGGTATGACATCTCCGTGGGAACCTCCACAGTGCGCCGTTGACGGTACTTAGTGGCGGCGAGGTGAGACACAATGGCGTAATGCAGCACGGTCCATTACATCTGCATTGTGTACGAGCACGGACATATTGTGTCAGCACTGCGTCAACACGTGACGTAATGAAGCAAGCGCTGCCTGTAAAACTAAGTGTGGTCAATATTAACCAGTGGAAGCGTATCAAGGTAGTTCATTTGAATAGAATGATTGTAATCAGCAATAACCAAAATGCAGACTTGCGAAAGTGGTCCAAGGTGAATTTCAAATGCGTTTCGAACATTTTGGAGATTATTTATTTATTTATTTATTTATTTATTTATTTATTTATTTATTTATTTATTTATTTATTTATTTATTTAGGCCTACAATGGACCACGTGGTTCTAAAGAGAATAAATATAAAACGTGAAGATAGAACACGGCGCCTCTATGGTATAGTGGTTAGTGTGATTAGCTGCCACCCCCGAAGGCCCGGGTTCGATTCCCCGCTCTGCCACGAAATTTGAAATGTGGTGCGAGTGCTGGAACGGGGTTCACTCACCCTCGGGAGGTGAACTGAGTAGAGGTAGGTTCGATTTCCACCTCAGCCATGCTGGAAGTGGTTTTCCGTGGTTTCCCACTTCTCCCCCCTGCAAATGCCGGGATGGTACCTAACTTAAGGCTACGGTCGCTTCCTTCCTTCTTCCTTGTCTATCCCTTCCAATATTCTCATCCCTCGCAAAGCCCCTGTGCAGCATAGCAGGTGAGGCCGCCTGGACGAAGTACTGGTCATCCTCCTCAGTTGTATCCCCGATCCAGAATCTGAAGCTCCATGACACTGTCCTTGAACGGTAGAGGTGTTATCCCTCACTGATTCCGAGGGAAAAACCGGCCCTGGAGTGTAAAAAGATAAAGAAGAAGAAGATAGAACACAAAGCGTAATCGAGACGGATGTGTATAATACAGAAAAATAGAAATATATGTATAAAAATGAAAAAAACAGAAATAGTCTAGGTCAAGACATGAATTGCCAAATGAAAAGTATGAACTAAACTAGGAATAATGTTATTGTTTTTACGCCCTACTAACTACGCTTCAAGGTTTTAGGAACTGCCGGAATGTCCGAATTTTGTCGCATATGAGTTATTTTACGTGGCAGTAAATCTACCGACATGAGGCTTACGTATTTGAGCACTTTAAAGTACCACCGGACTAAGCCAGGCTCGAACCTGCCAACTTGGGGTTGAAAGGACAGCGCGTCAACCGTCTGGGCCACTCATCCCAGCAATAAACTAGGATATCTAGTTGTTTCAGCCATTGAACAACCGTTGTTGAAGTTTTCAGGAGGTCGCCAGGCTCTACGTGGACATCTTCTGATTTCTGAGTTAATTTTTCCTTTTCACAAAAATATTGTTTTTAATTTGTAACGCCGCAGGTAGAGTTTTGGCGAAGCTACGATAGGAAAGGGCAAGGAGTAGGTAACAATCGACCGTAGCCTTAATTAAGTTACTGTCTAGTGTGGAAATCTGTAACTACGGAAAACAATCTTCAAGACTTCCAACAGTGGGGTTCGAGCCTTCTATCTCCCGAATGCAATCTGACAGCTATCGTTTTTACCAAATTCAATAACCAGTTTACCAGATATGTCAGTCATTTAGTCGTTATGAAATGCAATAATGAAATGTCAATTATCCGAAGACAGATATCTGGTTAGAAGATGGTAAGTCACAGCAAGTAAAATCTATTAATTACCTTAGCAGGCTCATGCCATAATATAGAAAAACCCATAACCTTAGATTAATTTAGAAAATGTCTGGAAAAAGAAATGTTTTAATAAAATATCATACCAGTTACAGCTTTGTCGATGCCATTCTAACAAAAAGCTCAACATCTGGCCCCTTGATACGACCCTACCACTGGTGCACCACGCAAATGGAAGGATGACTTGATGACAGAGGAAGGGAGACCTTGGGTAGAAACCTTCTAAAACAGCAGAAAAGGATATAATGATCATGAAATTGAACTAGTTCAAAGTTGTGGACCAACCTCCCAGTTGAGAATACGATATTGATTGCGATAAATATTTTGCCAATCCTATTTTCTTTATGGCAATGAAGGCAATCCAAACAACTGAAGTTGTGTTCCTGGTTTCTGCCGGCTCTCCAGTTTTCATACAATACAGGAGTGGGGTAGTGAATGGTGTAATTCTAGATAACATTTGTAGTACTGGTAGGAAAATGAACAAAAGTGCATGGCAATATTTTGTCATGATTCAATCATCCCAATCATCAACAATACGAAATCACTAATTCACCAAATGTCTCAAACGAAACAGGTTTTCAATTAATGTTTTGGGTTTTATTTTGTTCTATTCAAAATATTAATGAAGCATCTACTTTGAATCGTGCCCAGTGACTCATTCTATCGACCAGGCATTATTTTATGGTGAAGATCAGTCAAAACTAAAGTGGTTAAGTAATATTAGTGTATTGTTAGCTCGTAAAATTTTAACATTTCTCTTTAATAAAGGTAAACGTGTAAATTCACTACCAATAATTCATTTACAAGACAATAATGTCCACGTCCACAACAATAACGCAAAATATTTTATACCCCAAGACAAACTAACTTATCTTGTTGAAGCCATTTTTATTAACAATATTCAGAATATTAACACGATCACTCAACTTATCTGGTTCTTACCGATGAGACTGTTTTGTATTCTTGAATACCGGTAATCTGAAAGTAAATATTGGCTATTTATTGAACATTATGATGAAATGACTTATCTTGTTAGTGTCAAAGGATACAGAGCATTGGCTTTAGTATGTTACTGCAAAATTAAAAACTGAAAAAATGACTTATCTTGTTTTTCTCTGCGATGAGTGAATTTTTGGTGCACTTTGGTTCAGAAATAGCCTACTGTTCGGTTCTATTCCAGCATTATGTATGTTAACAGCACTTCTCTTGCACACAAACCAAGTATTAATTTTCGTGTTGTTAATAATGTTTGTCTTTCTCCTTGGCTGAATGGTTAGCGTTTTATCCCTCGATTCAGAGCGTCCCAAGTTTGATACCCGTCCGGTGCGACGATTTTATTCACGTTTGTTTAATTTCTTATCTCCATATATAAAATCGTATGACCGTGTGCCTGTACATTGAATATCTTGGCGAAATTTTCGTAGTTATCCGTTTCATGTCTAAAAATGACCAACTGTGTAACTTTAGCTTTGGTGTCTGTTTGTCTGAATATTTACAACTGGAAAACTATTTTATATATTACTACCAAACTCATATTTAGAGTCTACCTCTCCTTGTAAAAAGAGGAAGAGGACGACACAGAGTGTCTTATTTCAAGAACCTGATTCTAGGTTAAAAAGACTGGCTCAAGATATACATTTTTGGCTGCAGCGACAAGCCTTAGACTTTAGAATGTGATGATGACCTGTGCTTGGCCAATATTATTTCTAAATACACTGACTGACAGAGCAAATGCAACACCAAGGAGGAGTGGTTCGAAAGGGATGAAAGTTGGGGAAAAAACAGAGACGGCACGGACGAATAATTGATGTTTATTTCAAACCGATATGCAGGTTACACAATGCGCACGGCATCGACTCAGTAGGATGTAGGACACCGCGAGCAGCGATGCACGCAGAAACACGTCGAGGTACAGAGTCAATAAGAGTGCGGATGGTGTCCTGAGGGATGGTTCTCCATTCTCTGTCAACCATTTGCCACAGTTGATCGTCCGTACGAGGCTGGGGCAGAGTTTGCAAACGGCGTCCAATGAGATCCCACACGTGTTCGATTGGTGAGAGATCCGGAGAGTACGCTGGCCACGGAAGCATCTGTACACCTCGTAGAGCCTGTTGGGAGATGCGAGCAGTGTGTGGGCGGGCATTACCCTGCTGAAACAGAGCATTGGGCAGCCCCTGAAGGTACGGGAGTGCCACCGGCCGCAGCACATGCTGCACGTAGCGGTGGGCATTTAACGTGCCTTGAATACGCACTAGAGGTGACGTGGAATCATACGCAATAGCGCCCCAAACCATGATGCCGCGTTGTCTAGCGGTAGGGCGCTTCACAGTTACTGCCGGATTTGACCTTTCTCCACGCCGACGCCACACTCGTCTGCGGTGACTATCACTGACAGAACAGAAGCGTGACTCATCGGAGAACACGACGTTCCGCCATTCCCTCATCCAAGTCGCTCTAGCCCGGCACCATGCCAGGCGTGCACGTCTATGCTGTGGAGTCAATGGTAGTCTTCTGAGCGGACGCCGGGAGTGCAGGCCTCCTTCAACCAATCAACGGGAAATTGTTCTTGTCGATATTGGAACAGCCAGGGTGTCTTGCACATGCTGAAGAATGGCGGTTGACGTGGCGTGCGGGACTGCCACCGCTTGGCGGCGGATGCGCCGATCCTCGCGTGCTGACGTCACTCGGGCTGCGCCTGGACCCCTCGCACGTGCCACATGTCCCTGCGCCAACCATCTTCGCCACAGGCGCTGCACCGTGGACACATCCCTATGGGTATCGGCTGTGATTTGACGAAGCGACCAACCTGCCCTTCTCAGCCCGATCACCATACCCCTCGTAAAGTCGTCTGTCTGCTGGAAATGCCTCCGTTGACGGCGGCCTGGCATTCTTAGCTATACACGTGTCCTGTGGCACACGACAACACGTTCTACAATGACTGTCGGCTGAGAAATCACGTTACGAAGTGAGCCATTCGCCAACGCCGTGTCCCATTTATCGTTCGCTACGTGCGCAGCACAGCGGCGCATTTCACATCATGAGCATATCTCAGTGACGTCATTCTACCCTGCAATTGGCATAAAGTTCTGACCACTCATTCTTGGTGTTGCATTTGCTCTGTCAGTCAGTGTAGACAGGGGTTTATTGGAAGAACGAGACAGTGATTTCATAGTCCCGAAAAATATGCATGACCAACCGTAATGGGGATCAACCACCAATATAGAAAACTAAATTCTGAAACGTTTGCCTCATGTACACGTTTTCGATAATAAGATTAATATCATTAACGGATGGTTTTCCAGTACAAGTCATCATCATCATCATCATCATCTGTTTACCCTCCAGGTTCGGTTTTTCCCTCGGACTTAGCGAGGGATCCCACCTCTACCGCCTCAAGGGCAGTGTCCTGGAGCTTCAGACTCTTGGTCGGGGATACAACTGGGGAGTATGACCAGTACCTCGCCCAAGCAGCCTCACCTGCTATGCTGAACAGGGCCTTGTGGAGGGATGGGAAGATTGGAAGGGATAGGCAAGGAAGAGGGAAGGAAGCGGCCGTGGTCTTAAGTTAGGTACCATCCCGGCATTCGCCTGGAGGAGAAGTGGGAAACCACGGAAAACCACTTCCAGGATGGCTGAGGTGGGAATCGAACCCACCTCTACTCAGTTGACCTCCCGAGGCTGAGTGGACCCGGTTCCAGCCCTCGTACCACTTTTCAAATTTCGTGGCAGAGCCGGGAATCGAACCCGGGCCTCCGGGGGTGGCAGCTAATCACGCTAACCACTACACCACAGAGGCGGACTCCAGTACAAGTACTTACCTTAAAAGCTGATGCGTGTACAGTAAATCACATTCCTCATACGTCCCAGTGGACTTAGCCAAGAAATGGGTGCAATTTTTAAGCCACTCATTCAGAATTGTGTTGTCAAGTCCATATGATGCACTTGGAGATTTTTATAGGAATATTATTCCAATATACAGGATGAACCGAAATTTGCGCACTCGGGCATCGCAGCGCGACTCCTCACATACCAGCAATAAAAAAATGTCTCACACAAAAGTTCGTTCTACGAGTATATCCGGCAGAAAAAGGACGTTGAAGAGTGGCAATCTGGCAACACTGTAACCACATGCAGGGTAACTACATCTGTCAGTAGATTCTAGTCGTGCAGTACAGTTGCTGCAGTGGATAGAGTTTTGGGTTGGCATGCAGGACGTCGAGGGGTCGATCCTGGGTTCAGGCGTATGTTTTTATTTCGTAAATGTAGTCCAGGTGGTATGGTATCTGGCATCTTAATCGTCAACAGCGAATAAATTCACGCCCACGACGTGGAAAGGGCGTCTTTCAAAGCTGACCAATGAAAAAGATAGTTCGCCCATTTCTAGGATCGTAGTATGTAAGTACAAATGGTTTCTAGAGGACCCGCTGCAATCGCTGTTGACGAGGGAACGATAAATCATATTAATAAGCAATAGGAAAATAGCAGAGGATTAAGATAAGGCAGTTCGGAGAAAAGAGGAAGGAAAAATTGAAAAAATGTTCTTGTTATGATGATGATGATCACGATCAGAGATAAAACAAGAATATGGATGATGAATATTGAATTTTCACGACCGCATTGTAATCGAAACAGACTTTCAACGTATTATGTCGTGTTACATACATGTAGTACGTGTTGAGGAGATGTTAAGTACAGAACAAAAATGGCCATCCGGACACCAGTGGGATCCGAACCCACAACCTCCCGATCTCGCGTCGGTTGCTCTACCAATTGAGCTATGGTGGCCTAGGCCATCTTTGTTCTGTTTGAAAGGATCTGAGTTACAGGTCGGCACTGCTGCTAGCACACTGTAGAGTGCGTTTAAGTCGCCCGTTGTGGGGCATGTCAATGAATATTGAATTTTCACGACCGCATTGTAATCGAAACACACTTTCAACGTATTATGCCGTGTTACGTACATGTAGTACGTGTTGAAGAGAGGTTGTGGGTTCGGATCCCACTGGTGTCCGGCTGGCCATTTTTGTTCTGTACTTAACATCTCTTCAACACGTACTACATGTACGTAACACGGCATAATACGATGAAAGTCTGTTTCGATTATTAAGAAAATGGATATCAGTATTTCAGTGAAGTATTAAAAGCAATTAGGAAAGTAATTTGTTTTAATGATGGAAGTATGAATTAGCATTGTCTATCATACGTACCTCATTTCTTCTCATTATGCAGTCCTTTGAAGTATTAACATATCAGGTAAAGGTACATTTATGTTGTTGGATATTAACTTATACGACGTTTATCAGCCCAACTAATGTCACCGTCATTACCGTAGTAAGTAGAGTAATTATTACCTTATTAAAACAGACTCTGGTCCACATTGAAGAGAACATAATCCACATTCCTTGCCTTAATGTGTAAATTATTACAAACTACTAACACAACATCCCCCAAAAGGAAACTCCCACAAGGACAACGTATATCGATTACAAGATACTGTATGTGTTTGAAAGTCAAAGATGAAATCTCAGATGGAGAAGACAGAAAGGAGCACAACGTTCAGAAAAAAAATTAAGAAATACAGTGTGATTACAAGTAATAAAATTCATCTTGGTCTATGGTGGATTTACTAAATATATAACAAATTTCAACTTGTAAGTTTAGAAATTCCATATTTCCACCGCTTCAAAAATTTGCGATTTTTTCCTACGTCAAAATAAAATTAATTTACTTTAAGAATTAGTCGGTATATATTTTGTTTTTCATAGAAAACATGTTTAGCCGTGATCTTGATTTACAGTTAAAATATGCACGGAAACATAAGTGAAACACAATTAAGGGAGGCAGGGATTGAGTTTTTGGTGAAAAAAGTAAAAGTTATCGATTTTTCAATGTGTGCATAGTATTGTACGCCGGACTCCTGCGGATCATTTGGCGGTGGTATTTAAATGTCCGGTTCAGTCCCCATCCACTAGCTTTTACTTAGGAAGCTGTGTTTTATTCATTTTCAGGTATTTAAAATGTTCCAGCTGAACCACTTTGGCTTCAAATTCCATGAGAGTTTCATGGGTTGTTAACACCTGTATTTTCTTGATATTAACAGAAGGATTTTTTTATAATGTTGATACTTTAAAAGATAGTAGCCTTCAAATGGGTATTTTTTAGCATTATTTGAGAAAAACATAATCACAAAAAACACATTTTCTCCTCACATTCATGGACTACATATGCAGACTTTCTCTCTGTTAAAATCCTTCCCATACATTGAAGTGCCTGTACACCAGTTTTCAATGTGATATTTGAAGTAACTGTTCAGCTGGAGCATTTTTTATTCATATCGATTTTAAAAAATTAATTTGTAAGTGTTAATTTCTCAGAAAGTTATGTTGCTATTTTCCTGAAAATTGGTATATGACCTTATTTTACCATTAGGAGACCACAAACCAAATTTCATTCAATTCCGTAAATAATTACTATTTTTTATAAATTCAGCCCTAACTTCCCTTAACCACTCATATTAAAAACAACTTGTCCTTGACAAGATGAAAGGTCTAAATATCTAAAGGATCTTTGATTTTTCCTTCATTGTCACTATTTGATATTTCTTCATATGGAAGATGCATTGTGTGTTATGTGCCACTTGGACAATTTCCCCAGGGCAAAAATATCTTAAATTTTCTTGAAAAATAAGTGGAAGAAAAACAGTGTACAACTGTGCAAATTCCTGTGACATTCAACACTTAATGTGAATGGAAAAGGGAATTTTTCTTGTCGATGAAATGGCCTGATTGTATTCCAGACGAAAAGTAACTCTGTAAGATGTTGTTGCGTCCAAACCACCTGAAACCTTTCATGGATGACTCACACAAGTCCTCTCACTGCGCTAAAAGGTGCTTTCCTCCTAGTGTTGTATACATCACAGAGAGTTTCATTCCATCTCTAATCCAGTCAGACCATTTCATCTGACAAAAGAAACCCCCCTTTCCATTCATCTTAAGTGCTGAATGTCATAAAAATTTGCACAGTTCTTGACTGTGATTTAATTTCATTATCAGGAAGATTAATTATCCATTTTCCTTGGTAAAATTTTTCAAGTGGTATTTTACGAATAACACATGTCAAATAGTGAAAATGAAGAAAATATCAAGCACCAAAGACTCTTTAGGTCTGTAGACCTTTCATCTTTTGAAGGACAAGTTGTTATTAATATGAGTGCTTAACTGTGTTTTCCTTATGCAATCTGTGTTTCTGTGCATATTTTACCTGTAAATCAAGATCACGGTGGAGATGTCTTATGTAAAAAACGAAACATAATAAATTAATATTACTTAATCTAAGAAAAATCGTATGACTTTCAAGAGGTGGATATGTGGAACTTCTCAAACTTTCAAGTTGGAATTTTTTTATGAACACAGTGTGATGTTAAGTTCATCAAATGCTATACAAATGTCTGCCGAATTATTGAACCTCGTGTTACGGCGATAGCGCTGCCGTCAAGTCGTGTCCGGTTAAGATCAAGAGAATCCCACAGCTCTACGAGAAATTAAGGGATTGTGTCTGGAGCACAAATCATGAGTCCATTCATGAGGCTCCTCGTAGTGAACTATACGAAATGGGTAATCTTTAAATTCCACGTATCTGTAAAAATCAAGATGTTTGCAGATTTCACAAATTTCAAATGAATTTTAAAAAATGTTTCCAATAGAGACTCGTCATGTAGTCCTTCAGGATTATTCTAACATATTCCCGTCTATTTCTAACCGAGTGCAGTGGTCGCGCATGACAAGCTCTGCATTCGGGAGATGTGTGCCGGAGAAGAGGACGAAACACTGAGCTATCCCTCTTCTTTACTTTTGCCGCAATAAGCCTCGGCGTGTTTATTTCTTTAAGCAATACATCACTGGTTTTCGTATCGGTCAACCTGGTTCATCATCCTCAATATTTACATTTCCGTCTAGGATTCATTTATTACATTCTTCTTATTCCAGACTTTTCCCACGCTTTGGTTAGATCGCCGGCGTGAATTGAGTCACACTTGCGCCTTACAGCGGGATGCCCTTCCCCTATGTTGAAGGATGTGTTAACTATTCCGTGATGCCTGCTAGAGGTTGTGTTCTGTGTGTATCAGGAGGAGAGTGTTGACACGAACAACAAACACCCAGTCCATAAGTCAGAGCAATTAACCACACGGGAATAAATTCACCGACATAATACCAAAATTTAAGAAATTCAGTTCAGCGGTTTTCGTACATCGACTGAAACGATTACAAAAACTGAACTGATTTTGACTTTTGTACAACAAGTCCCAAATAAATACGAAATACTATTGTTGTTGTTGTTGTTTGAGTCATCAGTCCATAGATTGGTTCGATGCAGCTCTACATGCCACCCTATTCTGTGTTAATCTTATCATTTCTATGTAACTACTGCATCCTACATTTGCTCTAATCTGCTTGTCATATTCATACCTTTGTCTACCCCTCCTTTTCTCACTGCCTAAACTTCCCTCAATGACCAACTGAACAAGTCCTGGGTGTCTTATCATTCTTTCTTCTCGTCAAATTTAGCCAAATCGATCTCCTCTCACCGATTTGATTCAGCATCTCTTTATTCGTGATTCTATCTATCCTAATACCACACTTCGAAAGCTTATATTCTCTTTCTTTCTGAGTTATCGTCCGTGTTGCACTTCCATTCATTGACACGCTCCAGACGAAAATATTCGGAAACAACTTTCTAATTCCTATATCAGTGTTCAAAGTAAGAAAATTTCTTTTCTTAAGAAGGGCCTTCCTTGCATGTTATGTCCTCCTTACTTCCGCCATAGTTAGTTATTTTACTACCCAAGTAACAATATTCATCTACTTCCTTTAGGACTTAATTTCCTAATCTAATATTACCTGCATCACCTGACTAAGTTCGACTGCACTCCACTACTTTTGTTTTGGACGTATTTATTTTCATTTTGAACTCTTTCCCCAAGACTCTGTCTATACTATTCTGCAATTTCTCTAGATCTTCTGCAGGTTCAGATAAAATAATATCATCGGCAAATGCGAAGTATGGGACTAAATTCTGAAGTATGCAGAAGAAATTATAATTGGTATATGATAAAAATAAACAAACTATTATACTCCAAATGTTTATGGTATGTACTGATTCACTTTCATGCCAAGTATGCCTCACATAACCAGATTATCAGTTCTCATATTGCTTGCAGGTGTAGGAAAATTTTACCACGACATTAAAGAAAAATCTTCAGAGAATTCCCCTTAAATATAGCATAATGTCAGAATGGTACTTATGAGAATGAGAATCGATAGACGTATGTAAATACCAACTAAGGTAAGGTTGCTGGGAACTGACATTTCGCTTCCAGCGATTCACGATAATATTTCTCTGAAAGCGAGAGTCATACCACTTACATGTTCAAACAGTGAAGTAGACAAATATCCATTTCAATCATTTCTGTTTACAGAGTTGGCTTTGATTAATCATTGATACTTGTTAGTAAGCTGAGATCTCTTTAACTGCGTATGAACCTCACAACTACAGCCCGGAATTTTATGCTTAATAGGTTAGAATGCAAACTTACTGAAGCGAGTAGCAATTACAGTCTACCTTCACAACGACTATGCCATGGGGTTTGCATAAACATTAGGTGCACGGCCCTTCAGAACCCCTATAATTTATGTTACTCTTGCTACATTATGGAAGAGCGGGAGGCCAACACTTCCTACTAACCAAATTAGTTTGCAACCTAACGTGTTACTGCATAAAAATCCGGACTTTACTCATAACTGTTATTGAAGAGAAAAGTCAAGAAAATGGTCTCAAAAGGAGTGAGGCAATGTTTTGGACTTCAACCTTTCTTGTTCAACCTGGTTATTGAAATGGAAGTGAAAAAATTTGCTAAAGCTACTAGGTATGTCATCACGGTAAATGGGGTGAAATTTACCAAAATACTAGTTATAGATGACATAGCCGTAATTTGCAAGAATGTAACGTAGCTTGCAAGCATCCTCAGACAAGAAAAGGAATATAATTTGTAACATGAAATTAACAAGAAAAAAATTGGTGGTACGCAGTCACTATAGAAACGGCCGTAGGGACTTCCTTGTTAATTGCTTTACGTCGGACCGACACAGATAGGTTTTATGGCGGCGATGGGAGAGGAAAGAACTAGGAATGGGAGGGAAGCAGCCGTGGCCTTAATTAAGGCACAGCCCCAGCATTTGTCTGGTGTGAAAATGGGAAACCATGGAAAACTAACTTCAGGGCTGCCGACAGCGGGGTTCGAACCCACTATCCACTGGATGCGAGCTCACAGCTGCGTGCTCCTAACCGCACGGCCAACTCGCACGGTGCCGTCGGGATTTGAGGGCTTCGTAGACTTTCTTATTAGAATTAATATACACCTTACCACGATGTATTTACAACAACAGCTAACCCCAATTAGCGTGCGAGTCTAGACTTCGCCATCATAAAACAAAATATACGTATGACGTCACATATTAGTACAAATTTTGCCTTATTGGTAGCGCTAGTTCATGACGACTACGTTTGTGATTTTTTTATTGTAGCAGATAGCGCTCCTCTTGTATCTGTCAGTTGAGACATTACACATAATCGTAAATTAAACACTATCGGTGGTATATATGTTCAACCCAAACATTGAAAGCTACTTAAAATGATTCTTTCCACATACACGTTCTCGCGGAAAGTAAATCTATGTTAGAATAGGAGAAAATGGTCTCAAGAAGAGTATATAATAATAATTTCGTGTGGCTATTTCTAGCCGGATGCAGCCCTTGTAAGGCATACCCTCCGATGAGGGTGGACGGCATCTGCCATGTGTAGGTAACTGCGTGTTATTGTGGTGGAGGATAGTGTTATGTGGTGTGAGAGTTGCAGGGATGTTGGGGACAGCACAAACACCCAGCCCACGGGCCATTGGAATTAACCAATGAAGGTTAAGGGGGGAGACCTAGCTCAACACGGGGAAAATAGGCCAATATTCATTCGATTGTTATATATGCTACAAACATAGTTGACAAATGCTGCACGTGCCCCAGGATTGGCATGCTTAAGAGCAATCAGAGGCAACTTCAATAATGTCAAAATTCTAATTACCACATTTCAAAATAAGATGTTCAAAATTTCCCGCCTTTTTAACCATATATCACGGTTTCCTTCATAACTCTCTTACTGATTCACGGATAATTACGACTTTTTTCAGAGTTTCCTCCCATAGTGTTGTACTACAATCTGTAACACATTCAGATCAATAGGATTTAAATTCGATTCTTCATAACATTTTTTTTTAAAAGCTATTAATATTTTCTGGTGCTCGGAACAAAAACGCGACAAAAATCCAAATCACAGTCTATGCTAATGATTGAGGTTCATTTTGTAGCTGGAGTTTTGATACACACTTCAAAAAAGGAAAAGTACGAAAATTCTTATAAACTTGGAATTTATAAGTGAAACAGTGATATACTGTTAAAAAGGCGCGAAATTTTGAATATTTTATTTTAAAATATTAAAATTATTATAATTCTGACATTATTGAAGTTGCTTCTGGGTGGTTGCCAGGAAGCATGCCAATACTGGGATATGTGCAGCAATTGTCAACAACAATTGTAGCATATTTAACAATCAAATGAATATTAACCTATGTTTTCTTTTGTTAAACTGGGTCTCCACCCTTAACATCCCCAACCCAGCCGGAAATCGAACCCAGGAACCTCTGAACCGAAGGCCAGTACGCTGGCCATTCAGCCAACGAGTCGGACTCAAGAAGAGTGAAGACATGTTTCTGACTCTTGTTCAAAGTGCGTATTGAAGAGGCAATGAAAGAATTTGGCAAAGCTAAAAGGTATGGCATCATGGTAAATCCGGTGTAATACACCGCAATACTATTTGTTGATGCCATATTGAAAAATATTAACGTTGCTTGCAAAACGCCTCAGAACTCATGAAAATTAAGATAATTTGCAATATTAAATTAATAATGAAACTAACTATGAAGTACACTTGTGATGGCAATCAGAATTAACCAGCCTAGCGCCTTCAGTTGCGAACGTCCTAGCTTCGATTCACGGATGAGGTGGGTATTTTAATCAGTTTTGGTTAATTCCTGTAGCTAGGGAACTGCGGGTTTCTGATCATCATAGTACACTGGCGGAGGAAGCATGCAGCATCCCGAAGGATAAGTTTATTTTATTCACAAGTAATGTGACAGGGAGTTCATCACTGCACGAGTATACGATTACACATTGAAACCAAATGAAATATTCGTCACAGTAAAGGATACTCAAACAGTCTCATTAATACACAGATTAATACACACACCCCAGTGGAGGCAGTACAGGAGTATTCTCGCATGCAAAAGATTATAAAGGTGCTGCGGTAGATTGTCCCAAGCATTTTGCACCTTTTTATGCAATTCAACAATGGTTCATCCAGGCTCTGAAGAACGCGTAAGTTCCCGCTATATCATGTCCCATACGTGTTCAAGATCCGATGATCTTGCTGGTCAGAGGAGTTGTTGTACACCTCGTAGAGCACGTTGCGCCGCAGCAGCTGTATGTGGACGCTCATTGTCCTCTTGAAAAAAACACATCACATTTCTGTCGAATAAATGGCAGTAGCATGGGGACAACAACCTGTGCAATGTAGCAGACACCGTCTACGTTAACCTGCAGAAACACCAACAGTGACCGCGAGTTGTAACTGATGGCCCCCACACCATGAAGCCTGAAATGGCACCTCGGTGTCGTGGGCGAATGCACTCTGGAATAGGCTCCTCACCAGGCCTCCCCCGAATATGTGTACGTCCATCACTTGCATACAGACAAAACCTACTCTCGCCACTGAAGACATAAGAGCGACATTCTCTTCTCCAGCCGACGGGGACGGGCTCCGTTGGGTGCTGAGGTGCGTCCTCTCCCAGCTTCTGCCGTTTATTTTGGTGCTGTGTTTGGCTTCGTCACCCGTGTGCCGCGGCCCCGTCCTCTTCCTCGACCGCGACTGACCGGGGCTGATAGAGCCAATGGTTGAAAGGAGAATCCCTCGGGCGTCCACGCCAATGTCTCTGAAGTAGCTTGATCTATTTGAATTGCATGTGCCCAGCCCCTGCTGATGGCAACATACAGTAGATTCGATCTGGTGGCGAAGTAAACACGTTGTGGTCCGTCGAGGGAATCCCAGGCTGAGAGTCCCCACAGGACGGACTCGATGTTGTGCCTGTCGCGTCCTGTAGGGATGAGCAGGAGTTGCTGTTCCAAGTAGCGGGCGAGTTGCAAGACCTTCGCCGGGTCCGGGTTGAGCCACCCGGCGGCGACCTCCCTGGGTCGAAGCTGGCGCCACACAGACGGTTGAGGCTGTGCACCTTGCGGCTGCAAGCAGACGGTTTGTTGGTCCTTGGTGACACAGCAGGTGCAACATATGGATCATGTTCGGTCGGCCACCGCCGCTCGCACAATGCGTACATATTGACGTGTGTCTGTACTACGTGGATGTCCAGAGCCTGGTTTACGGGTGTGGGAATGTTTCACATACCAATGCTGAAAGTAGTAACGGACCACCGATCCATTTTGCCCAACATGTGCAGGAGTACGTCGATACGTCCAGCAAGCTTCCCGCAAGTCAACAACGCCACCCCGATCAAATTGCTACAGTTGTTAACGTACTCGTCGGTGGGGAATGGTTTTACCCTAAAATGAACGTCGCAAACACTCTTCACCTCTAACCTCAGCACAGTTACTGCCTGCAGCTCCAAAACAGAGTATGCACGGACCAGTCTCTTGAATGCCATCCGACAAATGAATGGCTAAAACAACAACCCTTCAATATGCACATATAATACTCTGGTGCCACTGAACACAGTCCTTGAGGAAGTTCCATGGTTTTTTGGCAGAGTTCATACCGTCAGTCACATACAACTCATCACACTAAAAACCGCCATAGGAAAATGCGTTAGAGAATGCATTCCTCAAAACAGAGTTGGTGTCAGGAAGGCAATCTCACCGTAAAAATATGTTGGATATTAACTAGTGTCGGCCCAAGATAACAGGGATAAAGACAAGGAACGAACAATAAGTTGTAATAAAATCTACAACTTGTGCAATATACCTACATTTTTTCTGGTGGTGTAACGTCATACGAAACCATCGAAAGTGTTCAAAGACTCAATTATAGGAATTGGCTAGTATTGTTAAGGTTTAGGGCCATAGTTTTAATTAAGATATACCCCCAGCATTCACCTGGCCTGAAAATGTGAATACCGGGCAAGTTGTCCGTGCGCGTAGAGGCGCGCGGCTGCGAGCTTGCATGCGGGAGATAGTAGGTTCGAATCCCACTATCGGCAGCCCTGAAGATGGTTTTCCGTGGCTTCCCATTTTCACACCAGGCAAATGCTGGGGCTGTACCTTAATTAAGGCCACGGCCGCTTCCTTCCAACTCCTAGGCCTTTCCTATCCCATCGTCGCCATAAGACCTATCTGTGTCGGTGCGACGTAAAGCCCCTAGCCAAAAAAAAAATGTGAATAGCAACATCAGGGCTGCCGAGAGTGTTATTCGAACCCGCCAACTCCCAAACACTAACTAGCTCTGTATATACCTACATTTAATGTTTTGTTTGAAGATACCGGGCGAGTTGGCCGAGCGTGTACAGGTGCGCGGCTGTGAGCTTGCATCCGGGAGATAGTAGGTTCGAATCAGCCCTGAAAATGGTTTTCCGTGGTTTCCCATTTTCACACCAGGCAAATGCTGGGGCTGTACCTTAATTAAGGCCGCGGCCGCTTCCTTCCAACTCCTAGGCCTTTCCTAACCCATCGTCGCCATAAGACCTATCTGTGTCGGTGCGACGTAAAGCCCCTATCAAAAAACAATTGTTTGAAGATACATACGATTAAACTATTAAACTATTTCCATTGATTGAGAATCTGATCTGGAAAAACTGTCATACTCAGGATAGTCTACTAGATTTCTGAAACAATAAATTAAAACGGTATATCGAGCAAAGAACACAAACAGATGATTAAGCTACCTTAACTTTGTAAACATACCTCGTAAATGCATGCCCTTCCTCGTACATAAATACCTTCATAATGGAGACTCGCTCAAACTTTCTAATGTCTCGAATTTCTCTCCTTTCTTTTCTCTTTTCAAACCTACACGCGATCATACTTCCTCACTCCATTCTAGCTCAGAATGGTTATATCTGCCTACGTCGATTTTTCAGTCCTTCAATATGTCACGTCAGCCGGCCACAAGAACGTGTTAAATTGGCTGCATGGAACACGGACTCGCTTGCTCGTTACATAAGCGGGAGAAAATATTCCCATAAGGCTCCTTCCTAGGACCTACCAAGTAAACCAAACACAACTTTTCTGCACTCTTCGTTTGTGGCGGTGTTCCCGTTAAAATGTTTTATTAAAAAAAATAACATAGTAGATTTTTTGTACAGAGAAGCATTGCGTACTCTTAAGAATACATTATGAGGAGTATTTCCTCTTCATAACCGATAATGTAAAGCCAGCTGGTATGGTGCAGGACTCTAAAATTAAGACCCTCTATGAAATACCAGGTGTATGCATAAGTTTTTTCCTGTATCACTGAGAGATGGCACCAGCAAAACAGTACGTAGCGTATGATTTTGACACATTCGTCAGTTTGTTCGTCTGACATCAGCCTACCAACACACACAAGATGAGTTCACCAAACACTAGCGTCTGTGTTGTATTGTTCAGTGATCATGTCGACGTTTGTGCCTGAAAAAGAACATTTGCGGCACGCATTGCGTTTCTTATTTAATGAAAATAAAAATGCTGTGGAAAGTGATCGTTTGTTGGTGGAAACATATGGTGAACTCGCTCCATGTCTCACATGTTCTAATCGGCATTGAATACCATGATTTGTGTTTGATGGGAGCAGAGGGGTATTGTGCATTATGAACACTTGTATCCCAGCGAAACCGTTAATGCACAACGCTATCACCAACAAATGATTAATTTAAATCACGCATTGATCGAACGGAATAGGGTACAAGTCATGGCAAAGTGATTATGTTACACGACAATGCACCGTCTCACACAGCAAAAACAGTGAAAGATGCCCTGAAATCGCTTGGATAGGACATCCTTCCACACCCGCCGTACACCCCGACCTGGCACCATATGAGTATTACCTCTTCGCATCGTCAATGGGGCACGTGCTCGCAGAGCAGCACTGTGGCAATTTCGAGGGAGCTGGAAAATAGTTCGACGAACGGTTTGGTGCGAGAAACAAGCAGTGTTATTGACATGGTATTCATAACTTACCTGAAAGATGGGCGAAGTGTGTAGAAGCCGATGGCCAATATCTTGAATGAACAAAAAATGAATTTCCCTTGAAAATTACATATATTTTCCCACCAAAACCGGAAAAAACTTATGCATACTCGTGATAAATTTACGAGAGCTGTAAATAAATGAATAGCAATATTAATAAAACGCAATATTTATTTAACTAACAAGTACAATTGCATTACATTCTTTCAATGTAATTTACCGCAAAGTCTACTAGCTTTTGCCAAATGTCGGGAAGCCGTTGGGGACCGTTGGCAAGGCGTTCTCTGTTGATGATAGCAACGAAGCGCCCTACTACGCGGAGTACACAATGCCTCTACGGATAATTCCCGGAGAGTCCATTGATGGTCTACGGATGCGAGACAACTCACGACGTCAATCTGATCTTGAGGAATGGACGGCCGACCTATGCGTTGCAAATCCTAAGTCTCATTCCGACCGGCACGAAATGCCGAGGTCCATCGTGCAACTGTCCTACAGGGTAATGCATTCTCGACACAGTTTTCACATAATCCTCCATAACATTCTGATGCTTTTTCGCCACAGGCAATCTCGATTTTAATCCACGAATGCTGATCATCTTGTGAAAACATGCTTTAGAGCAGTGAAATCGATACTCTTCACTTCAACTCCACACAGCAACAACACTCCGAACTGGATGCCCGTCTAAAGCACACTTAACATAGAGAACAGTGCAACCTGATCGCTCCCATGTCCTCTCTAGACTACGTTGCTAATACATTACTTACAGCCCTCGTAGACCGTAAAATCATCAGAATTATTGAGAATATGTATTTTTGTACCAGACAGATAAGTTTTAAACTGTAAAAATTGTTACAGCTGATATTAAAATTCAGATCCGGATATGACAACGATGTACACTGTCTCTTCTTTCATTTTACTTAGATAAAGTATCATCTGGAAGTTTCAAAAGTTGGAGTTCAGATATGCACATACAAGCGATAGAGATGAGCTACCCGTACCGGATGGTAGAAGACCCTTGCCTCGTAGGGGGCTTTGTAAATGGCAAATACAACGGGACTGAGCAAGGTTTGAATCGACGAACTTTAGTTGAAAAAGCCAGAACTGTATTACTCAGTCCTACCAGTTACCTTGTTAAGACGTGTTATGTGTTAATGTTTAGCATTCCCCAAATAATAATAATAATAATAATAATAATAATAATAATAATAATAATAATAATAATAATAATAATAATAATAATAATAATAATAATAATAATAATAATAATAATAATAATAATAATAATAATAATAATATATTATCAAGAATCAAACACTCTACAAGAAAATTTTAAAACTCTCAAATACTAAGCGAAAAGAGGGACACAGTTTTTTACGGTTATCTTCTCAGAAAGAACTCTAATAGATTAACGAAAGACATCTTGGACTTCGTCCGTAACCGCGAAACAAAACCCTACTGGTTTAAAGAAACTGAGAAAAAAAGCTTTAGAATTAAAAAGCTACAGAGAATTCACTGTTTAATCGAACAGCTAAAGTAATAATTGAAGACGAAAATGTAAGGTTCCAAGACAAACCTACATTGAAAGCCAAACCTCTTATCTCGGAGAACGAGAGGAAAAGAAGATTAGAAAGAATGAAGAAATACAGGACGAAATAATAATAATAATAATAATAATAATAATAATAATAATAATAATAATAATTTTGTGTGGCTATTTCTATTTTGGTGCACCTCTCCGGCGAGAGATGTTGGGGACAGTAAAACACCCAGTCCCCGAGGTAGAGTAATTAATAATTTAAGACAAAAACCTCCCACCCGTTCGGCAATCGAACTCGGGGCCCTCGACTGCGCTGACCACTCAGCCAAGGAGTCGGACTATTTCTCAAATTGTGCATGCAGTCAGGAAGTTGACACGGGGGCGTATTAATAATCCGTACGAGTACTAGGAATGTGGTTTGTAGCCAGAACGTGAGAAAAACTGGTCTTGCTAGGAGCACGCTGCTTTACTACTCTATTTATGGCAGACAAGGGAATGTCTTAAAGACACTTGGGTGAAGGAGGGAGGTGGAGCTCCTTGAGGGAAGGGTTCATTACTGAAGTAAGCGTGTCGTAAATGGGTGTGTGTGGGAGAAGCCCCAAGAGACGTGCTGCCACTGACCGCATCATTACCGGAGTGTCCTTCCTTCTCGTTAGCAGCCAGTACTATCGATTACACACACTCGCTGTTGTCACGCGCGAGGACTCCTCTGTACTGATCGACTTAAGAATAATTGATCTGAAATTTATAGTCTGGAAGTCCAACGACGTGAGTGCACTTTCATTTTTGTAAGTAAAGTTTATAGAAACGTAAGCTAGAGACTTGAAGTGTAAGAGAATTGATTGCAAATAAATACATTATATTTGGAAAATAACTTAATGGTAATTTCTGCTTGCGATAGTACAGCAAAGAAACTAAACGAGAGCATAAATTGACTAACAAAAGAATTACAAAGCAATTATAAAAATTATTATGTAAACAATGTATACCAAAAATATATCATCTCCAAGAACTAAATTTTATGACATCAATCAGGCAATAGGATATTTGAAACTATGAATTAAGTAATATCTGTGCACGAAAACTACATTTTCATTAATTCATCAAAATCTCATCATTGAAAAATCACAATTATTGACTAACAGAAACCAGTGAAGACCCAAATGGAATTGACATTAGTGAAGAAACCATTTTGGATAGAATTAAATTCAGAACCTTAATTCTAAAACATATACACTGACTGACAGAGCAAATGCAACACCAAGGAGGAGTGGTTCGAAAGGGATGAAAGTTGGGGAAAAAACAGAGTCGGCACGGAAGAATAATTGATGTTTATTTCAAACCGATATGCAGGTTACACAATGCGCACGGCATCGACTCAGTAGGATGTAGGACCACCGCGAGCGGCGATGCACGCAGAAACACGTCGAGGTACAGAGTCAATAAGAGTGCGGATGGTGTCCTGAGGGATGGTTCTCCATTCTCTGTCAACCATTTGCCACAGTTGGTCGTCCGTACGAGGCTGGGGCAGAGTTTGCAAACGGCGTCCAATGAGATCCCACACGTGTTCGATTGGTGAGAGATCCGGAGAGTACGCTGGCCACGGAAGCATCTGTACACCTCGTAGAGCCTGTTGGGAGATGCGAGCAGTGTGTGGGCGGGCATTATCCTGCTGAAACAGAGCATTGGGCAGCCCCTGAAGGTACGGGAGTGCCACCGGCCGCAGCACATGCTGCACGTAGCGGTGGGCATTTAACGTGCCTTGAATACGCACTAGAGGTGACGTGGAATCATACGCAATAGCGCCCCAAACCATGATGCCGCGTTGTTTAGCGGTAGGGCGCTCCACAGTTACTGCCGGATTTGACCTTTCTCCACGCCGACGCCACACTCGTCTGCGGTGACTATCACTGACAGAACAGAAGCGTGACTCATCGGAGAACACGACGTTCCGCCATTCCCTCATCCAAGTCGCTCTAGCCCGGCACCATGCCAGGCGTGCACGTCTATGCTGTGGAGTAAATGGTAGTCTTCTGAGCGGACGCCGGGAGTGCAGGCCTCCTTCAACCAATCGACGGGAAATTGTTCTGGTCGATATTGGAATAGCCAGGGTGTCTTGCACATGCTGAAGAATGGCGGTTGACGTGGCGTGCGGGGCTGCCACCGCTTGGCGGAGGATGCGCCGATCCTCGCGTGCTGACGTCACTCGGGCTGCGCCTGGACCCCTCGCACGTGCCACATGTCCCTGCGCCAACCATCTTCGCCACAGGCGCTGCACCGTGGACACATCCCTATGGGTATCGGCTGCGATTTGACGAAGCGACCAACCTGCCCTTCTCAGCCCGATCACCATATCCCTCGTAAAGTCGTCTGTCTGCTGGAAATGCCTCCGTTGACGGCGGCCTGGCATTCTTAGCTATACACGTGTCCTGTGACACACGACAACACGTTCTACAATGACTGTCGGCTGAGAAATCACGGTACGAAGTGGGCCATTCGCCAACGCCGTGTCCCATTTATCGTTCGCTACGTGCGCAGCACAGCGGCGCATTTCACATCATGAGCATACCTCAGTGACGTCAGTCTACCCTGCAATTGGCATAAAGTTCTGACCACTCCTTCTTGGTGTTGCATTTGCTCTGTCAGTCAGTGTATTTTCTGTAAAGCCCACCCGGCTAAATAAAGAACATGAAAAGGAACACAGCGAGAAGATAAGGAGATACTGGAAAATATAAGAAGAAAAACAAAAAAATGTTTTAATAAGTTCAAACGGGCTCTATATTTGGGGATAACGGATCAATAATAATAAAGCTATTATTCTTGGGTAGATGAAACAAATTATTGCGGAAAAGAAGAGAAACATTCCTTCAATCATTTCATCTGGAAACAAATATTGCCCACTCCACTTGTAATCCCAACCCCGTAAATTAATGGGAAAGAGGAAATAAGTTAAAATCTGTACTTTTAAATTCATTTCACGATTTTGTGAATGTATTATGGTGTTCGACATTTCATCAACATGTCGTAAGTTTCTCAGAGGAACTCCTACATGGCATACGAAAGGTGTGCACTTGGAAAGAAAAGGAACCTCAACTTTTCACGGTTGTTAAGTGATTAAATAGGGAATACAAGAAATCAGGGAGAAGAGCAAATCTATGCTATATTACGAGGGGAATCTGAGAAAATCTAATTAAGGTTAAGTACGAATAAACACATGTGAAGTATCTACTGTAAGTTTGTCCACTTATTAAAGACACGTCCAAGAAGGGCTTATAATACTGTATATCGTCGTTACGCCTGCGAAAGCCACTATGTGGTAATATGTTTGGAGAAATACTGACCCGCAGGACATCTATACTAATATTATAAAGAGGAAAAATGTGTATGTTTGTTTGTAACGGATAGACTCAAAAACTACTGAACCGATTTTAAAAATTTCTTCACCTATAGCAAGCTACATTACCAGTGAGTAACATGGGCTATATTTTATTTTCAAATCAATTCAAGGTGCAGGACACGGGGGGATATAATAATAATGGGCTAATATAGGCAAAATATGGAATTTGTCGTATAAGGACGAGAGAAAGCTTACTTTAATCCTCTTGACGCAAAGAACAAATCTTGGTAAGCCATACGGGCCCGAAAACGATGTTTCAAATCCCTAAAACCAACCGTTACGGTTGCTCTAGGAATCGGATAAAAGAAATGAAGAGCCGTAACCATGGCAACGTCAGCTCTAGGATTCTAGAGCAGCGAGATTATGCATGTACGTTTGGGCATAGCTGCCAACCAAAATTGGTACACATAAGGCTTAATATCTGGAAAAGTATACTATTGTGTAAGGCACTCATAAGATTCCTGTGGGCGGGTATGGAAAGGGGGTGAAGTATGAAAATCTTACTATATATAAAAATGGATGTATATGTGTGTGTGTGTAAATGGCACATCTCCTCCCAAATCATTGCAGCAATTTCAACCAACTTGGTACACGTATTACTTACTATCGGGAGACGAGCACTGTGGTGGTAAGCCATCCCTGGCGCCCTTAAGGGAGGGGGTCGGGGGGAGGTAGTGGTAAAAATAATCCAGAATAGTGTCGAATTCATATTTTACGGGGTCGCTGAGTTGAAAAGTAATACTCCAGAATTTTTGAATGTCCAAGTTCAGGCCCCTTTTAGGTGGGGAGTGAAGGGGGTTGAGATATAGAAAGAATTAAAAACAGTTTCGAATCCATAGATTTCAGGGTCTCTGAGATGAATAGTAATACTCCGGATTTTTTGCAAGTCCAAGTGGGGGGCGAAGGAGGTGAGATATAAAAATAAAAGGAAAAACTATATATAAAAATCTTCTTCTTACTGTATATAAAAAGGGTTGTATGTGCGCGCGTGTGTGTGCGTGTGTGTGTGTGTGTGTGTGTGTGTGTGTGTGTGTGTGTGTGTGTGTGTAAATGACACATCTCCTCCTAAACCACTGGAGCAGTTTCACCAACTTGGTACACTTATCAATTAGTATCAGGAGACAAACCGCGTATGGGTAAGACACCCCTAGCACCATTATGGGCAGGGGGCGAAGGGGGTGGTAAAGAAATAATCTAGAATAGTATCGAATCCATGGTTTTCGTGGTTGCTGAAATGAATAGTGACACTCCGAATTTTTTAAAGTTCATGTTCAGCCCCCTTTGAGTTGAGGGTGAGGGTGAGGGGGAAGCGAGATATAAAAATAATCGAAAACAGTGTCGAATCTACAGATTTCTGGGTCACTGATATGAAAGGTGACATTCCAGATTTTTTATCTCTTAGGGGCGGGGAGGTGAAAGGGGGACAGTCTCAACGACAGTTGAAATCCTGTACATCGTATCTATAGTGCGACGCCTAATTAATTTTTTGACAGGATCAAATACTTCCCAGTCGATTCGAGCTTCCATAAGGACGAAGTTTTACTCTAAAATTAAATAATCTAAAACTTGAAATCAAACGCTTCTAAATAATTCTAAAACTATATAATAGATCGTAACATATCAATCTGAAAGTCAAAAGGGAATTCTATAAAAATTCACATCACACATAACTTGCTGGCGGGACCTAGTGTTTACAGTGCACTATGTCTTCTGGTATGGGCTAGAGCAATATTGTTACTTTCATTGATCTGTCTCAGCTTTATTCTTGGCTTTGACAATATGAAAGTGACTGAGGTATGAGTGATGCTAGTAATGCCATTCCTTCTGCAGCTAGTCCCTGCTATGAATGGTGTGAAAATATTGCTCATAGGGTCGGTTGGTGCATGCATTTCAGTGGGCTTGGCAGACTGATATGTAATAGCAACTTCTGGCTCGGTGAGGAAAGCAACGGGAAACTACCTCACTCCTCATTTCCCTAGTACGCCTCTTCAGTGATGCCTAGGCCATCTATGACAGCTGATGGCGGAGCTGTTGAGGATCCAACCAGCCTTCGGGCTGAGGACTAAACATACATTCACATAACTAACTGGTAATGCAAATCTTATAGGTAATTGTTCAGAAACTATCCGGGCAACGCCGGGTACTACAGCTAGTATGTTATGAAGAGCGAGAAATACTCGACAATATTGAACTTTTAGATGACAGAACCTTTCCGCCCAAAGTTCTAAGCGAAAATATTTCACAATATTATTTTGTAAAACTATTTAGTCGAATTATCTTTAGTATTTTGTACTATACTGAGTGTATATGAACTAGACCGGAAAATATACAGATGACATATAGGACAGAAATCAAACAATTTTACGTAATGTCATTATACTTTTTGTTGGAGATACTCTTCTGGCACTATATGATTACTTTTCAGTAGTTCGTTGGATCTCCTTTCCCCTTCTCTGAAATTAATACCTACGTCAATACAGATCATTACCACTGCGGTTAAGTGGCATAATCTAACGGAAACTCCTTAAGGAAATAATACCGGAGCTATTGCAAAACGTGCCTTTCGCCAAAAAGCAACAAATGTGGTACATCTTTGAAATTAAAATTTCAAGAACGCTGGATTGGGAGAGGAGGTCTTGTTGCATGGTCTCCCTCATCGCCGGCTATATCTACTTTAGAGGATTTTCTTTGCGGTCGGATGCTGTCTCTTGTTGAAATCTAGGAGACACTGCTTGGCTGTTAGTTGCAGCAGCTGGGGAAATTCGGGAAACTCATGAAAACTTTGTTTGCGTTTGACATTCCATGACTCAGCCATGAAGGATGTATTGGATGTATAATACGTATTCCTCAATAAGAAAGTCTCGCACCACAAAACTGCATTAGAAAAACATAGCTTGCCTTCGTATGCTATAAATCCTCTGTAAGTTTGTCTCCCTACATTTTAAAACCCTGTATACAATTGCATGTATTATTTAATAATAAATTTATTGATTTAACGTCTAAATAACTACGTTTAGGGTTTTACGGTTTTTGGAGACGTCAAATTGCCGGAAGTCTTTCCTGTATGCTCTCGTACATGCCAGTAAATTTACCTGCACGAAACTGATGGATTTCAATGCCTTCAAATAGAAAACCAAAGCACATGGTCCAACAGCCCGAAGGGTCATGGCCTACCAAACGACCGCCGGTCAGCCCGAGGGCCTGCAGGTTCTGAGGTGTCATATAGTCAACATACCGAATCCCGTCGGCCGTTATTCTTGGCATTATAGACCGGGGCCGCCATCTCCTCGTCAGATAGCTCCTCAAACGTAATCAAGTGATTGCAATTCGAACCAGCCCTCCGATCAGGGTGAACATTCCTGACCTGGACGCGAATCAAACGAACCCAGGGCCAACGGGTAAGAGGAAGGCACGCTACCCCTACACCGTGGGGCCTGAAAAGGGAATTTAGCCAGCGGCATGTGGTGTTCTCAAGCGGTCATCCATCCAAATATTGACCTCGACGAACATTGCTTAACTGCGGTGATCGGACTAAAACCTGGGCTTGTTAGGCATTCCCTACAATTGCAATAAAATTAATGTTCTTTTCTTAGTTGGTGTTCATCGAGTCCATTGCCCTTAAAAATGGTATCAACTAATTAATTAGGTAATTAATACTTCTCTTGAGTAAAATGCTCAATGTTGCTTATAAGACAAGGTCCTGTTTTACAAAATGTCTGTCATCCCATTGGATGCGGAAGGGGCGGGAAGTGGGAGGGTCCATAAAGTGGAACACTTGTATCACATGAGAGCCTGCTACCTCTTGTACTCCCTCTGGCAGGGCGTAACGGCGACCAACAGCGCATGGATAAAGAGAAGCCGAGAGGGAGAAAAAAAGGGCCAAGAGGGATTAAAAAAACGCCGAGACCACTACGAGCTGTGGTTAAAACCTCCCTGTGGGCTACAGGGACAAGCTCGTTCTTAGCGCAGTAATTAGAACCCTTTGGGCATGAGCTGCATACACTGGACTTGAAGAGAAAGGGACAATTTAAAGTGGCTGTTCTGCTGGCAAAACAAGATGATCATTGTACTCTAGTATAATGTGAACAAGGTACTGTTGTCTGCTGTTGGCGGGGCAGTTCCAAAACTAGTAATTATTACAAACACTTTGAGATAAATTCGTACACAATACAATAAATAGCCGTAAGAGTTGTTACGAGAGCCTCCGTTCTAAGTAGGCCTACATCACTACCTGTATGGTTCCATTTACAAATAAAATAAAACATATCCTCTGCAGGATTTCCCATTTACTGTTCACAAAACTTGAACGCAAGCTCGTTTTATCATCAAACAAACTGTCGTGCCAGTACTAACGGGGTAATTTGTGTATAATTGCGGCAGTGATGTCATCTAGCGGAGATGAGTTGAAACAGAGGAAGCAACACGACATTCAGTGAGAGTAATGTTATTGTCGACTCTACATCGTAGGCCATGACATTCTTTTCTTCCGGCTTAATGCTATGAAGTTGGGATCTACGCACATAATCTCTGAAAAATAAACCACTTTTCGCTTTGCGAATATCAGATGATCATAAGTATGTCTCCCAGTCATGACCATACATCAATGGCTGCTAATTTCAGATGGCAACAAGCCGTAAGACATAGACGGCACGGTTGATAGGTAACCTTGTCTGGTCATCCATTCATACCTTACATCACAGCTAGCACGATGGTTAGGTAAATAGTCAGCGTGCTGGCCTTTGATCACAGGGGTCCCGAGTTCGATTCCCAGTACGATCGGAAATTTTAACCATCATAGTTTAATTTCGCTGGCACGGGGATTGGGTGTATGTGTAGTGTTCATCATCATACAATCCTCATCACGACGTGAAGGTCGCCTACGGGAGTCAAATCAAAAGACCTGCACCTGGCGAGCCGAACATGTCCTCGGACACTCCCGGCAATAAATTCCATACGCTATATCATTTGTTACGTAACATTGTCTGACCATTCATCTATACCATACATCACAGCTAGCACGGTTGCAAAGTAACGTTCTCTGAGCATTCATCTATACCTTACATCACAGCCAGCACGGTTGCTAGGTAACGTTCACTGAGCATTCATCCACACCTTACATCACAGCCAGCACGGTTGCAAAGTAACGTTCTCTGAGCATTCATCTATACCATACATCACAGCCAGCACGGTTGCAAGGTGACGTTCTCTGAGCATTCATCTATACCTTACATCACAGCCAGCACGGTTGCAAGGTAACGTTCTTTGAGCATTCATCTATACCTTACATCACAGCCAGCACGGTTGCAAGGTAACGTTCTCTGAGCATTCATCCATATAGTACATCACTGCCCGGACGGTTGCAAGGTAACGTTGTCTGAGCATTCATCCATACCGTACATCACTGCCTAGACGGTTTGTAGGAAACGTTTTCTGGCAATCCATCGGGCCATCCATCCACAGTTTACATCACAGCCTGCACGGTTGATATGTAACACTGTGTTGTCATCCATCCATACCTTATATAAAAGGCTGCACATTTGTTATGTAGCATTATATGGCCAACCATATGTACAATCACAGCCTGCACATTTCCTAGCTAGCAATGTCTGGCCACCCATCCATACTTTACATCATAGCCTACACGGTATTTCGAAGATTGCATCCATCTTTAATCTTAATTAACGTTTTGAATGTAAGTCAAAATTAAATATGGCATAACTTAATGACTGATGAACTCAGTGTAGGAACTGAATTTGCTATAATTACTATTTAACAAATAGAGTTAAAGGAGTGATTTTCATTATGCTTTACATTTAGTATTTTATTAAAAACAATCGTTTACTTCTCCTGAAATCTCAAGAGATGGCGCTTACAACGTTTTAGAATGTCAGTCTTCAATCATAAAGCATTAGAAAGAAGAATCATCAGAAAAAATCCTGGGTCCAATTAAAATTACGGAATTGTGAAAATTGGGAAGTAATAAGGAAATCTATATGAACATAATAAACATAACGGAAACAGCAATAAAAAGGGGACTGTTAATTTTTAGGCATGTACTTTTTAGGATGGATGGAAGCATATTAAAGAAAATTATTCAAATACATTTGGGAGAAAACTTTCACAACGACTTGGGATTCAACAAATCAACAGTGTTTTGGAACGAAACAATGTAAGAGAAGACGAAATAAAACAAAGAGGTACTTTTAGAAATAACGTGTTAAATATGGACGGATTCCAAGTCGAATGGGGAAAGAAAACTTGTACAAAATTGTCTAAGGAGAGAAGGAACAAACACAAGGAATGCATGATGGAATATTGGATAGAAAGTAAAAGGAAACATCAGAGTCTGAGCAGGCCATAATGGAACGAGAAGAAGAAGGAGAAAAAGAAGAATAGGAAAACAAGACAGACTAAATTACGTAAGAGTTATATATCCAGGCATATAGATGGCCCAAAAAATGTACTGAACAAATTTTTGAGGTTTGTATAGTTGATGCCAGGCAAATACGAAGTGAGAGACCAAAGCTCGACGAAGACAGAAAAAAATATATACCGCAGATTAATTATTGGACTGCACTTTCTGGTAACTCTTAGCTAAGGGCCGCTCTTCATCGAGAAAATTCTCTGTTCTTATCTTGGATGAATGAGTGGACAGAGGGAAACTGCGTACGAAGTTACTATATTCTGAGCTAGAGATCCTGTAAACAACAATTTGCTATTCGAATATGAGCAAGTTCACAAATGTTCACCTTTAGCTAGGTGACAATTCACTCATCCCGAGGGAAGAAACCGATAAGCCACGTTTTTAGTTTTTTAATTTTTGCAGCGATCTACTGAGGTTAATGCTCTATACCCTTTGGCACTGAAAATGTAAGTCATTTCATTATCATACTGAAGAAATAGCCACATTTTACTTGTACAATATCCAAGAATACAAAGAAGTCACCGGCGAGAACCAGATAAGTTTTGTAATTTTCTTTTATCGCTTTTCCCACAAAAGTGGGGTCACGGGTGCTAACTGTGTCGCACAAGTGGATTTGGTCCAGTTTTACGGCCGGATGCCCTTCCTGACACCAACCCTATATGGAGGGATGTGATCACTATTGCGTGTTTCTGTGGGTTGGCAGTGCAGTGTGTTTTCTAAATATGAAGAGGAAAGTTTTGGGACAAACACAAATACCCAGTCCCCGCTACAGAAGAATTAATCATACGCATTCAAAATTCCCGACACGGCCAGGCGTCGAACCTGGGACCTTCTAAACCGAAGTCCTCAATGCTGACAATTCAGGCAATGAGTCGGAGTTGTTAATATTCTGAATATTGTTAGTAAGTCTGATTCAGGAGAAGTAGCTTGTCTTGTGTGTAGTATAGTTTATGTGGTTATTGTGGACTTGGAAATGAATGTATTGTAAATGAAATGAAATGTCGTATGGCTTTCAGTGCCGGGATATCGGCTCGCCACGTACAGGTCTTTTGATCTGACACCCATGGGCGACCTGCGCGTCGTGATGAGAATGAAATGATGATGAAGACAGCACATACACCCAGCCCCCGTGCCATTGGAATTAACCAATTAAGGGTATAATCCCCGACTCGGCCGGGAATGGAACCCGGGTCCCTCTGGACCGAAGGCCAGTACGCTGGCTGTTCAGCCAACGAGTCGGACGTATTGTAAATGAATTTTCACAGCTGCCATTGTTAAAGAGAATTGTTACATATTACCAGGTAACAATACACAAATGTAACTTACACCACTTTGGTTTTGACTGGTCGACATCAAAAAAATTATGTCTGGTCAATAAGGACAAGCCACATTCATTAATAGCAGACAATTCATTAATATTTGGCATTAAACAAACTCAAACAAAAACAAACTCAAACAAAAACAATTTTTACAACTTTACTTACGTCATACCGTCACAGATACTGTAGGTTTTGTGGCGACGATTGGATATAACGCAGAATGGTTTGACAACATTTGGTGAATCGGAGATTTCGTATTGTTTAAAAAAAGTGCTTCCTCTAAGAACTTCGAATTTTGTGACTATCTTTTCATTCCCTAGCATGTGTGAATTAAACTGATATTATGAAAGTTCCTCTCTCTCTTGTGTTGGTCGTTCGTCATTCTAATATTATTACAATCCACTTCGTAGCAAAATGTAAAGCTATTTTGATATATAGCATGAGTCTTGTCGGCCGATGTGACCTGAGTACCAAACTCTGTGTTCGTTATTACATTACAGCTCCTTCTCAGCCGTGTTCAGAATTGGTATTGAAACTTTTAACAGTATGACGTCACGCTAATGGATTTGTGAAAGCAGCCTCATGTAATTGGCGGCGTTGCTTGTCACGCGCGGGTAATCCCCAATGTGACGTATCAACTGTACCCGTGGTCACCATGACAACAGATGATCTCTCACCACTTTTATGACGGTTGGATAGTTATTGGCTCATTAATTTTCGTTTATAATTGGTCTACACACATTTAAGTTAAATGCTACTCTGTTGGCCTTCAGATCGGTTATTTTAGAGCCCAAATTTTTATGCATTACTAGGTTAGAATGCAAACTTACTGAAGCGAGTAGCAAGTATAGTCTACCTTAAAAACGACTATGCTATGGAGTTTGCATAAATATTAGGGGTACGGCCTTTCAGAACACCTATAATTTATGTTACTCTTGCTACAATATGGAAGAGCGGGTGGTCGACACTTCCAACTAACCAAATTAGTTTGCAATCTAACCTGTTACTGTATAAAAATCCGGTGTTTAGTAATTTTGATTGTAAAATAAAAAGCATACCCTTTCTCTGTCAATTGAATGGAATCAGGAATGTAGCTTTAGAAACATTAGATCACTTATAAAAAGAACCTTATTTTCATACAAGTTGTTTTACGCCGCACCGACACATATAGGTGTTGTGGCGACGATGGGACAGGAAGGGGCTAGGAGTTGGAAGGAAATGGGCGTGGACTTAATTAAGGTACAGCCCCAGCATTTGCATGGTGTGAAAAAGGGAAAGCAAGGAAAACCATCTTAAGGGCTGCCGACAGTGGGGTTCGAAACCACTATCTCTCAAATAATGGATACTGGCCGCACTTGAGTGACTTCACCTATCGAGCTCAGTAAGAACATTATTTAGAACACTGTCGGCAGCTCTGAAGATGGTTTTCCGTGGTTACCCATTTTCACACCAGGCATATGGTGGGGATGTACCTTAATTAAGGCCACGTCAACTTCCTTCTCACTCCTAGCCTAGCTCAGTCCGGTGGTATTTGAAGTTGCTCAAATACGTCAGCCTCGTGTCGGTAGATTTACTGGCACTTAAAAGATTTCCTGCGGGACTAAATTCCGGCACCCAGGGATCTCCGGAAACCGCAAAATTAGTTAGTCGGACGTAAAGCAAATTAAATTATTATCACTTCTAGCCGTTTCCTGTCCCAACGTCGCCATAAGACGTATCTGTGACGGTGGGGCTTAAAGCAACTCGTAAAATAAAAAACAAAGAAAGAAACTGCCCACCCTTCTTTCTTATAAGTAGAGTCTAGATCGTTAACGTAGGCTTACGTTCCTCCACAACGGGAACATGGAAGGACTAATTATGAGACGCTTTCAGTATTTGGGTAGAACGCTTATATCGCCTAGAGTATTAAACTTTCGATTATGTTTAACATCTCAATTGACAGATAAATGAGGGGCAGGATACCTCTTGCAAAAAGAAAAAGAAAATCGAAAAATCTGTAACGTTGTATTCACGTAATAGCGCTTCAAGGCAATATTTGTGTTAAGTCTGTGACATCAGACGCATACTCTGTTATAAGATGGCGCTGTTTCAACTCGCGTGTCCAGTTGGCTGTCGTTGTGACCACATCGTGATCAGTTGTATAGAAAAAGACATTTAATAATGGGAAATAAATATTCTATTAGGATTTTAAAAAAACGTGCGAGAGAAAGAAGATGAAACAAGAAAAGTGAATGATGAAGGAATGGAAAGCCCGTAATAGGCGCTACTGTAAGAAATTAAAACAGCGAAACATATTTACATTAAGTAACTGTATGTATGCACGCTGGGTATTCAGCCCGAAGACTGGTAGGATCCTCAACAATTCCACCATTAGCTGTCATAGATAGCCTAGGTGTCACTGAAGAGGCGTACTAGGGAATATGAGTAGGGAGGTGGTTTTCCGTTGCTTTCCTCACTGAGCCAGAAGTTGCTATTGCATATCAGTCGGCAAAGCCCACTGAAATGCCTGCACCAGCCAATCCTTTGAGTGACATTTTCACACCATTCATAAGAGCGACTGGCTCCATAAGGAATGGTATTACTTTCATATTGTTGAAGCCAAGGATAAAACTCAATGAAAGTAAAAAAAATATTCTAGCCCGTACCAGAAGACATTTTAAAATAAATGCTATTTGTTTGGGACGTCGAACTAGGAAGATCTTTTGCCCCTACTTGCACCATATGTGAGGAACCTGTGTTTATTATGTAATGGCGGAAGTGTGACGTGTTGAATGTGAGGAAAACAACATTAAGGACGACACAAACGTCCAGTCCCCAGGCCAGGGATATTAATCATTTACAATTAAAAACCCCTGATCCGCGCGGGAATCGTACCCGCGACCTCCGTGTAAGAGGCAGGCGCGCTACCCCTACACCACGAACTCGGCATTCTAATCTATTAAAACTAACTAACCCCATTGCACTACAGCTCTTGAAGGGTCTTGGCCTACCAAGCGACCGCTGCTCAGCCGTAAGGCCTGCATGTTACGAGGTGTCGTTTGGTCAGCACGACGATTCCTCTCGGCCGTTATTCTTGGTTTTCTAGACCGGGATTCTAATTTATTACTGCCTAAAATTCCAATTTCTAGTGATAGGAAATCCGAAGTCTTCTTCTTCTCTTCTTCTTCTTCTACTTACAGTTCTTGCAGTCTTTATACAGGGTCGCTGTGTTTGATGAGCTCCTTCCATTTATCTCATCATTGTACGTTCTGCTTACATAGATCCCCCTCCTTCAGAACTTCAGAGAGCAGTTCCTTGTACCTTCATCCGGGTCCCCTCTTTTTCGTTTACCATCGGTCTCTATATTCATCACCCTTTCCCCACATAATCTTCCTCTTCTTGTCATAAAACGGCCAAACAATCTCAATGGTACCTCATAAACTTTTCCCGCTATTTCTTCGACTTTTACTCCCTCTGATATGTTCATTGCAGGCATGGTCCAGTCTGGTTATTCATTGACATCTGCGGCGGAGAAGATAGGCTTCAGTACGATGTAGATGGCAAGAGAGAGAAATATACAGTATCTGTTCTCCGTGTTTGGAGTGTATTAATTTTCTGCTGGCAGCAGCTCTAAAATGCCGTAGCGTAGGGAAGGGCATTTGGACATGTAACTCTTGCCTAATCTACTAAGATAAGTAAAATGTGAGGCAATCTAAAAACGTAGAGACATGTAGTCATTTTAGAACACCTCAGAATATGCACGCAAGTATGGTGTGCAAAATGCTTGTGCATCATCTTAATAGGGTGCAAAAAAAACTTGAAATATGTAAGTTTAAAGAATATGTCAAAATCCACACATGTTTTCGTAAACCGAGTTTCTGCTAAATATAGAAATAGAGGAGGTAAAGGTGCCTTAATTTTTTATTTACAGAATAGTAAATTCGCGAATTGATACTTCTCATTCCATTTCTCTACCGAACTTCCATGTACCGCATCGAAATTCGAGATTTAATGTGACATTCTAACATGGATATGTTTTTGGACTATCTGTAGTTAGCAAGATATCTACACTACAGCGAACACAAAAACGATCTATGTAGCTTCAGGGGCCTCCTGTCCAGCCAAGGTCAAGTAATGTTCATTTTAACCTCTTTCTGTGGTTCATTGCGAGCTATTAAACCGGGGATATTTTTAAATGGAATTATATTCTATTGATATTTACAATTATAAATAATCTATAGATACCCGTGTTTCTCCACAACAAAATTATTGTCCTCAAGTACCTCAAGTTTTAAAAAATAGCTATTTTCTTTCCAGTTATTATAAATAAGAACTTCAATAACTTCAAAAAAAGAACGGTATTTTAATGGAAATTTCATCAAATATTCCATTAAATATGTTCTAGTTCTCTGTAAACAGTCGTATGCCTGAGACTAAATGTTCAAAGACAGGAATCATGTTCATGGAATATGTAGGTGTCCTCAAACTTTTGGTAGGACTTGTACACTAGGTCACTAGCGTCATTTCCTCACTGTTGCTTTCTTCATGTATCTGAGAGCTTGAGGAAATCTCATATCAAGTGAACTCCGTTCTAATCCTGAATTCAGAATTAAAATCGTTGAGCCGAGTGGAAAACAAACCCAGGGCCTTGGAATAAGAGACAAGAACTCTAGTTGTACATCACAGGGCTGGCTAATAATGATAAAAATATAATATTTACGAGATTTCATGAGCCTTAATATTCTTTTGTAGCAACAATAATTTTCATTCCTTTTATCGCAATGCTTTATCAACCCTTGAGTCATAGGATTCATTATCTGTGCCCCTGCATGTCGTAAGGGGCTACGAAGAGGGCAACAATCAATGAAACTATGCTCGCTCTCTCGTTCTCGACAGTCAACAACATGTACATGTTTGTGTGCTTTTCCGTACAGCGGAGAAAGAGTAGCAGTGCGAAGATTTTTACAAATAAAAATACTGGAACCATATGTCCACAAAAATTTAAATTTTACACACTATGCAATTTACAGTCAAATTCGGAAAAATTATGCTCTAGGTTTTAGTGCAGACATCACAGTGAGTCTATGGAGTATTTTAAATGTAATTTACATCGATTTATTCAGTCACTTCAATATTCATTTGATTGTCAATATTTTATTAAACAATGGTGAATGATATGATGAGTAAATGATGTAAGATGTACATATTCCTTTTAAATGCCTAATCTATGTAAGTTTAATTCATTGTAATCCATTCATTACTACTGGCATGTTTTCTCCGGAACTCAGGCAATCCTAAATTTGAATAGTATACACTAAGGTACCCTGTAACCTACGGAGGTATATCTAATCACAAGGCCAATCTTCCGAAATAGTTTTGAACACGTGACTTTCTACTTCTAAATTCTCCGCAGCTACAAACCAATCACTCACGCGAACTGCTCATCTCAACTGCAGCGCTTACCTGCTTCTTGTCGTTTGCTTTTACAACTGGAGGCTCAAGTTTACGATGTTGTTGAAGCAATCTCATTCGTTCTACAGATGTGCTTTAGGTTCTATTCGTTCCCGTAATTCACCACCTGCGTGCGTTTTTATAGGATTTCAGCCATTTATTAGGGACGTATTTGAACATTTTTGCAAAGCATGCGAGATTACTGAAGCTTTTAGCCACAAAATCTTCAATATTTTTTTCTCAGAAGATCATTATTGCTAGGGAAAAGTGAAATGTAAAATTCGTAAATGACGGACCCTGAATTTGTGATTTTCTGCTGGATTTAGAAAGTTCAACTAGTAGTATTTCTTGAAGTATTTCCTTTCCATGGAATTTCTTGTTGTATTCTTGTTATTGTTAGGTAGTTATGATTAAAATTTATTTTATTACCACTTGTAGTGTTAAGACAGTAGTAAGTTTAACCTATAGTATTTGAAGCCATAATGTTAAACAGTGGATATATTGATGTTGCGTGCGAAATTGTATATGATATTGCTTGATTTGGAATATTAAACTAGTATAACTTCTTCTATTTCCTTTCAATGAAATTGCTTGTTGTACTCTTGTTAGTGTTGTTGTTATTGTTGTTGTTGTTGGGTAATTGTAATTCAACTTTATTATCAGTAAATCCCGGATTTTCATGCGGTAATAGGCTAGATTGCAAACTAATTCCGTTAGTAGGAAGTGTCGGCTACCCACTCTTCCATAATGTAGCAAGAGTAACATAAATTATACGGGTTCTGATAGTCCGTACCCCTACTGTTTATGCAAACCCCATAGCATAGTCGTTGTGAAGGTAGACTATACATGTTACTCGTTTCAGTAAGTTTGCATTCTAACCTATTAATGCATAAAAATCGAGCTCTAGTGATTATGGAACATGCCTGTACATGAAATACGACCATCGGAATGCCAATGAGGGATAGCGAACGTTTCTCATATTTCATTCCAAGCTCTCGCGCGTTTCTCTTTTGCACGCTCATTATTACATCCTCCTCTTCCCCTCCATTTTCAACTTTCATTTTTCATGTCTCCCTTTCTGTATGAGGGTTTGTACCGGATTCCTAATAGCAGGAGCATGTTCGCAGCCCAGTACACGGAGGCTAAAATAGCGTTTATTGTGAGGTAATTTCACTCTCTGCACCAGCACCACACAGCGCTGCTTCGCCGACAGTGTGGCCACAACACGACGTATTACCTCCAGCAGCGCACTTCATCATAATGTGCGGCAGAGAAATTTCCCTCCTTTTACCACCATTTCCTCTGATGAACCACCATTCTCTTACTTAATCTTACATCACGCCACAATTACGTTCGCAGTAATGACAACCTTCTCCAGAAAGTGCGTAGCACAAATTTATGACTCCCCATCGTCTTTGAGTTACAACACTCCGGCTAGACAAGTCTTCCGGAAGATGTTCGAGATAGAATGAGTGGCACCTATATTTTATTGTTTGATAACTAATAATATGCTTTCCCCACTCAAGGGTTGCCATGAGAAAATGTCCGCCGAACACCATCAATCTAACGCTAATGTCTAGCCCTATACTTCACAAAATTGATGCTCTAAAACAGAGGGAGTTAAAATGTGCGGTTCATACCAAAATCATCTAAATCGCCTCAATAGTACAGGAAAACCATGCATTTCCGGAAAAGTCAACGGAAATACATTTATTTTCTAGATCAAATCATTAAATGATCACTCCAATAATTGCAGGCGAAGGATTACCCTAACCCCCAATACATTCTGTACTTAGCAGGTGGCTAAGCGACTAACCCTTTTATTAATGACTGACAAATGCAACTGTGTTTCGCTGCGGTATTCTACCTCGTATACGGAGTTCTACGTAAGTTACTTTACACGCAGTGAGTAAGATCATATTAAATTGCATGTCTCTTAGGCTATCCGAGAAACAAAATAGGGAGCACACCATACATTGTTTCCGATGTAAGGTGCACGATGGGGAAATGTTGATGATAATTGCAGGAACATGTCCTACTGTCATTCACAATCGAGTTCGGGAGTTTCTACAATAACGCCATGCTCACTTGTCAACTGCCATTCACAACAGAGATGGATCGTTTTTGATTATAATGAGAGGCTCCCTTTTATATTGCCAGGCAAAGTAGTGATGGATAGATTTTATTATAATCGAGAAATGCAGCGCTATACAAAGTATAAGAATCGAGATACGACAATAAGTCATACGGACCAAAGTTGAAGATCTCTCCAAATTGAGCAGCGATTGTGTTATCTGCTTTGTGAAATGACTTGCCGTTTAGAAAGCAGTTACCATGAACCGAAGGCCTGCAACGTAATTGAAATTGACTTCACATTTCGATATTTTCCGGGGCCTAAAAGAAATACAGTAAACAGCCTGGAATAATCCCTCAAAGAAAAGAGTGTCCAGTGACGGAGCGAAATTATGAATATAACAAAAATTGTTTAATATGAAAGGGCGTTTCACATATACTCCACGGATTTTACAGAAAATCAATAGTATAAGAGAAAATGGAAGACAACTGTTGTGGTTTCCCTAAACCCACCAGACTATTCAGTGATTTTTAAATCACGTTCTTGTCTAAACCTTCCCCTGGATGAGTATATCCTCTATGTATGAAGTTTGGTCGAGATACATCCAGACGTTTCGCCGTGATGGTGGAGCAGACGGACAAGCAGACATGAAAGTTAAAAATCACTGATTCAGACTTGAGTTGACCTCAATCGGATAAATATCTGAAATATTGGCAAAAGAAACGAAATTACAGACAACGGACCCCCCACAACTTTATTTATATAGATGACTACCTGTCAAGCCAGAGAGAATACATTTCTTCTGATTAAGGAAGAATACTATTCTCTGATAGATACTCTTTGAATCTCTGACCTTCACCTACTTCTGAATACACTCAACAGATGGCAGAATGTTCCTTGTAACTTGCATGCTGCTAAGAAAATATCTACGTACGTCAAGACCATTAACAAATGCAGTGACAAACGCTTGAAAAAAATGGGTATTATACTTACCTGAACCAGTATTCAGGCACTACTGTCATTTGTATTTTGCACTATCCCGGGCAAGATCGTTTGAAAATATTAAGATCCAGGTACGTCCGAATGGTCAAAGCACAGATAATATTGTATGGAAGGAAGTTACGTACGAATTAGTTATTATGAAATATTCATATTATTAATTATTCATAATATTATTCATATTATGCATATTATTATTCATCAAACTATTGAAAATGGAAGGCAATACAATATGACTGCGACAGGCGTATCGAGTTATCTGACCTATTGATGAAGAATGATTAAAAATATGAGACTTCGAAAATCTTTAGAAAAATACTTTGTATTTTACGCTCAGTTGATATGATTGCGTAATATTAAAATTGAGACTTTTAAGGCAGTCTTTATTTATTTATTTATTTATTTATTTATTTATTTATTTATGTAGGCCTACTCGATTCAGAAGCAATAACACACAATGATTTAAGTAATAATTTTATTATTTTGTTTATAATACTGTACACAAACTTTGAACAACAATAGTGTCACAAATATCGAATACTACTAACACACAATTTACATCAGCTTGAAGATTTCTACTATCATTAATGTAATGTGTTTTCGATATGAATAATACTAAATAATAATGGTATTTGCCTTAAGCCCCATTAAATTCTTTTTCAGTTTGCGGAGACGCCGAGGTGCCGGAATTTAGACTCGCAGGAGTTCTTTTAAGTACCAATAAATCTACCGACACGAGGATGACGTATCTGAGTACCTTCTAATACCACCGAACTGAGCCAGTATCGAACCTACCAAGCTGGGGTCAGAAGGCCAGCGGTTTCGATGTAAAGCAGTGTCCGATATTAGGAAACACTACACTTCTATATCGTTTCAATTAATTCCGACATATTCTGTACATGGGGGAGACCCAGCTTAACAAAGGAAAAAAAATAGGTTGATATTCATTCGATTGTTAAATATGCTACAATTGTTGTTGACAATTCCTGCACATATCCCAGTATTGACATGCTTCCTGGCAACCGGATGCAACTTCAATAATATCAGAATTTTAATAATTTTAAAATTTTAAAATAAAATACTCAAAATGTCCCGCCTTTTCAACAGTATATCACTGTTTCCGTTATAAATTCCAAGTTTATAAGAATTTTCGTGCTTTTCCATTTTTAAAGTGTGTATCAAACTCCAGCTACAAAGTGAACCCCAATCATTAAAATAGACTGTGATTTGGATTTTTTGTCGCGTTTTTATTCCGAACACCAGAAAATATTAATAGCTTTTTAAATAAAAATGTTATATAAAATTGACTTTAAATCCTATTGATCTGAATGAGGTACAAATTATAGTACAACATTATGCGAGGAAACTCTGAAAAAATCGTAATTATCCGTGAATCAGTAAGAGTGTTATGAAGGAAAGCGTGATATATTGTTAAAAAGGCGGAAAATTTTGAACATCTTATTTTGAAATGTTGTAATTAGAATTTTGACTTTATTGAAGTTGCTTCTGATTGCTCTTAAGCATGCCAATCCTCGGGAACGTGCAGCATTTGTCAACAACGTTTGTAGCATATATAGCAATCGAATGAATACTGGCCTAGTTTCCCCGTGTTGAGGTAGGTCTCCCCCCTTATATTTCAATTTATCCAAATCTTTTTAGTTTTTATGAAGCCGGTTTTCCCTTTCTTCACCATTCAAAATAACCTTGACAAACATTCAGGGTCTTGTTCCTTTTTTTCATCATCATCGCCAGTATTTGATTTTTAAAGAAACACCTCATTATTTGTAAGCGACAGTTTTCTTCTTACTCCATTATTAGCGGTAGCGGCTTTCTCTTTCAACAATGAACTTCCTGGTAGTTCTCTTTTGTAAGGGGATCCCATTATCAAGGTGCTGCTCTACCTGACAATGCACTCCGAGTAATTTGCTTTTGGACACCAGAACTTATCTCTGCCGCCCCTAAAGTCTAATAGTTTACCATTTGTAGATCAACTCGAAGAATCGAGACCCACGTAGAACAATCAAACGAAATCCGCAAAAATATGTGTAGTTCTACAACGTTACAATTGAGGAGGGGGGGGGGGGGTTACACAAAACTTGACTTCTACAAAAATATAAATTTTAATTAAGTCGCAAACGAAACACAGTATTTTTGCAAATAATGTCAGTTTAACGAAATGGGTATAAGTTAAATAGATAGTGGATATTTTACGTGTTTTTTATAACTAAGCACTGTCTCTAAAATAGCCCTGAATATAACAATTTTTTTCAAAATTCAACATCTACACACTTCTAATTTTCAAGAAAAACCTACTACTCTTATACATGTAAAGCATATTGTGCAAAGAAATGTAGAATAATTCTTCTCAGGCATTTATATGCCTTTCTTTAGATTTATTATCGATCAGTTGTCCAAAAATATTTTCAAGAATAAAGTCCTAAAAATAACAGAGCACTTCACTGATAAACACAATGTTATCAACTAATATGAAATTTCTTGATCAAAATACACATGCGCTGCTTTATCCTCACCATTCTTCTGACAATCCCGGCACATATCTTCATAAATGTTAACGCTTCTTGTGAACACATATCGAAGTACTTCCAGCACTCTTTTATTGACTAACGTCTCTTACGAAAAAGAAGTTTTACAGCCGTATAAATGGTCTTTGCATTACTTATTTTCGACTTAAGAACTGTCAGTACTGGACCCTGCGTAAGTTGTTTTCACGAATAACCTGTCCCTTCTTATACTGCAACACACGAAAGTCAGTCAATTTGAATTCAACCTTCTTCTCCTAAATTTTCTAAGATTTGGATTTAAAGTCAAATATTTTCCATTCTCTACCAAGAATTGGAAAAACTACTTGCGTTTTAAATATATTGTACCAGGAAATGATTATGGGGCCAGAGCCTGGGAAGGATCTCAGGTAGTGTGCGGTTACATATTGGAGCAGGTACAGAGAAGGTTATTTTCTCAGGCGAATAATAGATGGTAAAATCTTTTTTGACAATGTTTATTGAAATTTGCATGTAAATCACCCTGCAGTTGAATTGTCAAAATTAAATTTTCAGTCAATCTTTTCAAAATGTAAAAATGAAATATCGGCGCTGTTATATTCTCAGACATGCACTTTATGTTAAAAATGTCCAAAAGAAATACCAATTTTCTAATATCATAAACACCCTAACGTTAATCTAAGATCTCTTATATAGCTTTAAATTCCAAAATAACACCTTGCAAAAAATCAAGTCCATCACTTGTGATGCAAACCTACAGTTTTTCTAAGATTTTTAAACAAAATATTAACACACACTTCCATTAATAATCTGATAGTTCAAGTGAAAGTTTTCAATCGCTGTATACTCCTACAGTTCATCTAAATCGATTTTATAAGAAAAGAAAATAGTGCACTTGTTTTATGGCAAACCCTATAGTTCGTCTAAGTGAAATGACTTCAATTTATAAAAGATTTTAAAGAGAAATCTACAGTTCAAAACAAGACATGGAGTCTTCTTGAATTGTTAGGAATAGTAAAATTCACACGAAGCACTTTTCTGTTGACTATAAATGATTGAGTGCTTTGTTAAAAGTCAGTTAGTGTCTAAATGGAATTACTCATTCGAACAAATATATGAAAACACTGATATCACCTGTAATCTGCTTGTAAGGATTGATGAAGTACTGTCCTGCGGCTTGGTGACTGGAAATTTCTGCAGCGTGGAGCCAAGACTCGAACTCATCACCAGCAGTGTGACACGTCCATTCAATGAAGACACCACGTTATTATCCCTCGTCGAAATTCACGATCATTCCCTCGCTGGATACCACGATTAAAGAAACCGCGTCTAATCCCACGCTGGAAATGACGTTCTACGCAGTGTAATATCACGACACTTCGCCAAGATTTCTAATGATATTTTTAAAGAGAAATGTTGAAACACGGAAAGTTCGAATGGCATAGTATAATGGGTTGTAGAAATCTTAATTAACATTAAGATTGGTATTTTAAACTGATACAAGTTCGTATTCTCACTTTTTGTTTTACGATGTTAAATATGTGACTCAGAATATCACAGTATATGCTATAGTATGCTCCATAAGTCAAGTTAATGCAGTAATGACATACAGTCGTTTTCAAAATGTAAAACACAGTCTTTCACTCACAGTTTATAGAATAAATATTGAACACTGTCAGAGTTCATAATAGTCACTGATTATGTCTTAGGTTCAATCGTAGAATAATCATTACAGTCCATGAAACACTCGAAGAATGTCATTAATATCACTCCTATAACAGTCTCTGGAATACTAATGTTCATAGATTAAGAAGTTTTTATGACTTAACATGCATGACACGAGTTCGTATGACCTAATATTACCAACAAATTCCTTACCATTCAGTTCGTTTTTTAGGGTAATAATCGAAAGTTCGAGAAAATACGTGAAAAAATAGTCACATTTAGTCCCGTTATTTCTTAAATATTTAGTGGAATGGTATTTCACACAATTCATAATCGTACTAGTATACGAGAAATGCGTCTCAGATCAATGAAGTTGTCATAAATTGGAAGTTCACTTTATCACACACAATGTCCTAGTATGCTGTTACTGTCAATGATAATGTTCAAAATTACGAGAGATTGACAAAGTTCGCAGTACCATAAACTGGTAAACTAAACACTCGAATTCCCAATTATACTTCAATGCACAGTCTATATCGTAATTCACTTAGTTAAGACATTCGCAAATCTTATACAATGACGATATAGTCGGAGAAAATTTTATAACATTTCACACGCCACGACGCGGCTGAAACTTCACTTGCGATGTCCTCGCACACTATCAAAGTGTAACTTTTATGTCTCTCGCGAAGCGCGACGGAGCATACTGACGTCTTGTCATGATCGTAGAGTTTAAGATACACTGACTATACCCTCGTTTCGTCGACGTATTTATATCCGGCTGGGAGCCGCATTCTGAGTCGGGTGACGGAGGGGTGATAATACTTCCCAAACTTCAACTCGTCATACCTTTGAAACCACTGGACAGATTAGTCTCAAATTTGCAGGGTTGTGCCTTTAAAATGTGAGGTACAATTTGGTGTAAGTCTCATATTTATTGGTCCAGTCGTTGAGAAGATTAAAAAATAATTTTTCTATGGGGAGGTAAGCGACAAACAGTGCTGACGTCACTCGACCTTGCCCCACTCATGCTGTCTTCCTCACGCAGTGCAGTAGGGACGAGAACATTCTCTCGCACAGCTGTTCCTACGTCGTAACTTAGCCGTTCGCTCATGAATAAAGATTTTATAACTCATATGTTCCAGGGCCTATGCCTTCCTGGTACAATATGGATATGAAGTTTCAGTAAGTGAAGTGTGAATGTTCACTTTTGTAAAAAAAATCTGTTGCACTAGATGTTAAGTTTTGTGAAACGTCCTCTCAGTTCCTTATTGCAGAGAAGAGTACTGGGTGTCTGATATGACCTCGGTATGAACTCATGGTAAGGTCTAGAGCAGGGCCTCTCAAACGCCCAAAATCTCACGCGTGCAAATCGAGGCGCAAGAGCTCCGTGCACTGTGCATCGGTCGCGCTCGGCTTGTCTAGGACCAACGCTTCATCTCTGGGCTACTCGGCTAAGCTCGGCTAAGCTCGGCTCTACTCGACGCAACTCAGCTCGGATATGGAGCGGTACGGGGCAAGTGTTGGAGAGGGACAGGGGGGACCAGCAAGACAGGCGTGAGGAAAGAGAGAGTAAGCGCTATTGCTCCAAATCGTGGAGTGGGGGATCTGCACTCTGGTCAACCAAGCGAAGTCGTCTTTTGCACCGTGCACAGTGCATGCACCCTGAGAGGCCATGGTCTAGAGCAACCATCAACCATCATTTTGTTTAGTTATGCCGATCTTTCTGTCTAGGTTAGAGCCTAACATGAGGGCCTTGCAGTGGCAGCCACCTGAACGGTTCCATAACAATCCACAGGCACAACGTGTATTGATTTCTACAAGTGTCCACGAATAATGTTACGTGCCATCCCTGTGGTACTTAGTAGAAGCGGCTAGTGAGTCAGACGACCGGGGATTTGCCAGCCGGCCTATAGCACAGGGCCAGACTTTCAATGTGTTGTTCTCGTCGGCTGGTTTACCTGTGAGATTCTGGGAGACGCAACTAGAAAGTTCCTTCTCTGGCCACGTTGCGAATATTCTGGTAAACATCACCCAAGCTATAAAAAGGGAGGCTAGCAGCGGACAGTCGTTCAGTGTGAGACTCAGTGTGTTGGGGTTCCGTGGCTGGGCTGAGGGTGACAGATGTGTTGGATGTTACTAGAGCCTCACGGAGGTCTAAGCGAGAATTTGTTGTCCTTGTTGTGGTGGTGGTGGTGGTGGTGGTGTCGGAGTGTCCAGCGAGGAGCTGGACGAAAGACTGGGTACTGCCTTAGAGTACTGTGTGTTTGTGTACGTATGTGCGTGCACTTCCGTGAACTATGGACCGTCGTGAGTCAGCGATTGTAGAAGCTACCGTGAGTGTAATCGGAACAGTGTTACTGATCGTTGTTGTTAGGAGTGCTCTCCTGCTGTTTAGCACCGTTGAGCTGTTGCTGTTTAGTTGTTCATCGTGGTTGACCGTGTGAATTACCGGACTGTCTCTAAGGTCCAAGGAAGGAACAGTCATCGTATGTTGTGTAGCCAGTAGCACTGTGTTCGAACCCAGCGGTCTGCATGCACTTGGAGAAGTGAAAGTAAGACGAGCCAGTGAATAGGATTATAGCGTCCCAGGTAATACCGACGAGCCGGACCGCCTGCTGAGTGAACAGAAGAGAGACTTGTAAATAGCCAGCAATTAGTAAGTGTGGCAATTCATGATTGAATAGAATTGTGTGTGGGTGCACTTATTGGATCATCCTGAAATAAATTAGAGTAATATATCAAACGGAGTGTTATTTGTCACAATAAGTTATCATACAACCATTTTGATATAAATTATAAGCCAGGTTGACTGGCTCAGATGGGTATGACGCTTACCTTCTGAGCACAAGTCGGCATGTTCAATACTCGCTCAGTCCGTTGGTATTTGAAGGTGCTAAAATACGTCAGCCCTGTGTCAGTAGATTTATCGAAACGTAAAAGGACTCCCGCGCGACAAAATTCCGGCATCTCGGCGTCTCACAAAGACCATAAAAGCACTTAGTGGCACGTGAAAACGAGAACATTATTTATATTTTAATAAGAATTATCTTTGTATTATTTTATGTAGCACTGCTTTTAGTATACATTTAATAGGTGGTGGGAATTACAATAATTACTTAAATTTCCAAAGAGTTTTTATTATTATTATTATTATTATTATTATTATTATTATTATTATTATTACTGAATTTGCTAACAGTCAGGAACAATCGGAAGTAGCCTCCGTGGCCTCAACGACGGCGTGCCGGCCCCCCACCGCTGGGTTCCATCGTCCGAATTCCCATCAATCGATGTGAGATTTGTGCTGGACAAAGCGCAGACGGGGCAGGGTTATCTCCGGGTAATCCGGTTTTCCCTTTCATCTGATTCCAGCAGCACTCTCCAAGATAATTTCATCTGTCAGTCATTAATCACTGCCCCAGAGGACTGGGACAGGATTCGGCAGCTGGCACAATTCTTCTCCTCGCCGCTAGGCTGTGAATTTCCTTTTTCAGGAAAACAGGGTGCCTACTATGGGACATCTGAAATTTCATTACCCCCCGTATCTGTTATTACGGTTCGCTACAACCTTTAAATAATGAGATGTAGCTCTCCCGCGGTATACCACAGCACAATGAGCTGCAGTATATATAAACTTCATTATAAAACATATTTAATACAAAAGTACATTAACAATGACATATATCTTGCATGAAGACCTGTGAATTGTTCTCTGCAAAAACTCGCTAAACAAAAATCTGAAAATATATACTTTCAACCCAACACATTCACAGATAACTTTTCTCAGCCCAGCAAAATCGAATTGCGTCCCAACGGGGTAGGGATTCACTTCACATAGCCAAATTTGCTGCATCAGATATTGTGCTACTGTCCAATATTGGTCTCATTTCTTCTAGAATAATTTTAGAATTATATTTGTTACCATTTATTTCTCCATTTTATTATTAAACATATTCAGCTTCTACTTTATTATGCGCTTAAACATCCAGTTATATCAATGATTATTCTGAAATTTTCTTATTCTGCAAGTTAGAAAATTCCAGGTGCAAGATAAAGAGACAACATACGAGGAGTTTCTAAAGTCTGGTAAAACATTTGTCAATTTATTACGCAAAACCTACAAATGATGCATCTTTCTTATATATATCGTAGTAAAGTGGACCTCAACTAGTTTTGTTTGCAGTGTTTGATCTCACAAACATTCGATATGAGTTTCACGTATAACTCGGCATATATCTACACGGTAACCAAACACTTGCCACGTCCTGCCAAGGCAGGAAATTGTCGGTATCTTTGTGCGTTTGTGGAAACATCCATTGCTCAACGAACTGATTTTTTTCTGGGTTTTTATCAATGCCTCTCTCACACGGTTGACGGTCTCTTCTCTAACTGGAAGACGGCCACTTCTTGTCTTAGCACACAAGCATGCCAGGTGTCTTTCTGCTTGGTTCTTCTTTACGGTACTTAGTCCTGAACTTTCGTTGAACATCTGTAACACTCTTATTTTAGGGGAATTCCAACACACAGAAAGTGAGCGTTTTGCCAGAATTCGACAACTGCATACAATGTGGAAACTACGAGCATACGACTATTGGCTGTAACATTCAAACAAAACCATTCGAGTTCCTCTTTAAAAGGGGACCTACACTTTTAAACATAGAAAATTGTGGTATATTAAACATTTTTCCGCAGCAATAAAAATGGACAATAAAAAAAATTAGAATGACAAATATAATGTTATTTAATAATATGCCTACTAATTAGGAAATCACAGAAAACCATGCCATTATATACTGTATAATTCATTATCGAAAGTGGCAATATATGTTGGCTAATATTTAGGCGTTTCCCTGCTAATTTACAAACACAAGAACATTTTACTTTTGCAGTTATAATTAGTGTCCGACTCGTTAGCTGAATGGTCAGCGTACTGGCCTTCGGTTCAGAGGGTCCCGGGTTCGATTCCCGGCTGGGTCGAGGATTTTAACCTTGATTGGTTAATTCCAGTGGCTCGGGGGCTGGGTATTTGTGCTGTCCCCAACATCCCTGCAACTCACACACCACACATAACACTATCCTCCACTACAATAACACGCAGTTACCTACACAAGGCAGATGCCGCCCACCCTCATCGGAGGGTCTGCCTTACAAGGGCTGCACTCGGCTAGAAATAGCCACACGAAATTATAGTTATAATTAGTAATGTTATGGCTACATGTACTAGAAATAGTGAAGTTCATCAAGTATAAATATTTTTTCATGAAGTTATTTTCACGTAGTCTAAAAACCAAACCCCATGGCACTACAGCCCTTTGAAGGGCCTTGGCCTACCAAGCGACCGTTGCTCAGTCCGTAATCACGTAGGCTGAGTGGACTCCAAACCAGCCCTCAGGTTCAGATAAAATCCCTGACCTGGTCGGGAATCGCACCCGAGGCCTGCGGGTAAGTGTCAGGCATGCTACCCCTTAATTTTTACTTGAAAATATTTCTTTTAAACTTCCCCTATACAGCTAGCTCAAAAACTCGAGTATATCTTCTTCTTCTTCTTCTTCTTCTTCTTCTCTATGATATATATATGCATGCAATGTTTCATATTAATATCTTAAAAACTTTCAGAGTTATCAGAGAATATGTTCTGAAAAACAAAAGTTACAAGAAACGAGCAATAACAAAAATGTTGGACTGTTATAAAGACAAAATTTAAATTTCAGATTTAAAACATCGCATTTCTTGTCCGTGAAAGGTGTTAATGTAATATGCTTGGCGAAAGCTGCATCATCTCCAGTTTTCTGTAATAAATTATTAAGTGTTACCTGACCTTAGGGACTCCTCTCATAATTTCTTGTAGTCAGCTAATCGGCTGAATGGCTATCATCATTATTGTCATCGGAGCCTGATGGACACAGAGCAAAGATGCATTCCATCGTCTTCCATGTTTTTCTGCCTTGAGCATTTCTAACATTTTTGCCTCGCTGTCCCTCTCTCTAGGTTTCGTACAACTCCGTTAGTGCGTTTGACGATTTCAAGTGGATATACCAACTTTAGTATATCCTTTGGTTCAGTTTTTGCTTTATGACAGTATTACGGAGATGAAACGGAGAAAATTATTTCCAACCTTTCTCAGACAGACCAAAAGTTGGTTAACCTGTTTTCATAGTTCTGTATCACATCTCAGCATCTTACGTGAGAATAGACCGAAACAATGCTTGAGAATGAAACATAGTGGTCAGTATTTCTTCCAGGAAATCGTTCAATGGGTGAGGTAGAATTATATCCACGGTATCCCCTGCTTGACATAAGAGGCGAGTCAAAGGCTCTGAACATTGTAGCATCGGTTGTCGACCACGGTTTCCCCAGTATAACTTGACATTTCTTCCACTTAATTGTGTCGCATTGCCCGGTTTTATCTTCCCCATCTGGCCTCCATTGGTCAACTCTTGTTATATTACGATCACCGCAATATTAGGATTGCGCTACGTGACAATTGCTTTTCATTTGCAGATACCTTCATTTTCCAAATTTACCTCTGATTGATGTTAATACAGGTTAGTTGCACAGTTGTACTTCCTCTTAAAACAATAATCACTACCAACACATATCATGGTAATCCTCTTTATTTATGTAACTGACAACATTACAAAAGCATTCTAAAACTCCTGTGTTTAAATTTCAAATAGATACTCACTTTATTTACTAACAGAGCGTTGGACGAATTACCCGCTGTATTCCGAAGAATCTGGATTAATCATTGTTATTTTACAGAATTGAGGCGCCAAGATAAAAAACGGGACTAGTCATAATTTTGGTGTAGATGATTTATTACTGTGGTTATTATATTTATATGTTTGAGCATCAGCTGATGCTAAAATGGGACTTGTTCAATAATTCTTTCACTGAAGTTTTGTGTAGTGCGAAAGTGTAGTTTGGGCGAGTGATCAGGAATGATATCTGGCGTCCAAATCAAATATGAACATAGTTGTCTGACTAAATAACTTAGTTGTTCTGTAAGAAAATCCCTTTGTATTATCCCCTCCTTGACAAGCCAAAATACTGATGTGTTACTGACTTGTCTTTCCATAACAGCGTCGATTTTGATTTGTATGTTTTATTATATGACGCATGTTTATACAATTATTTGGAGTGCATATGAATATGCTTAAATGATTAAAAACACATTTTGCTATACTATTGTACGAATGTTTGAGTTAAACTTTATTTTTGATAAAATGAGTGTTGCTTAAATAAAAAACAATACTTGTCAGTCATTTTCTATATAAGTTTCCTAATATATGTCTTTATTATATGATTAGATGATGTACTCGTGCTTCGCTAGGGGATTCTCAGAAAGACTGATTTTGTGCTTTTGCTAACTGAATTCAACAGAGGTCATTACGAAAACATCAGTAGGAATGTAGCGATTTAAAGGAATGTTATCATATCAAATACTCGATCAAATGAAAAACCGCACGCTTTCTCACTTTTAAAGAACAGTACTACGGTGCCGATCTAACAGTCCAAAGTTCCAGAGATGGAATGACCAGGCCGCAGACTGCCGTGAACACTCCTCCGCCATTATTAATTTAAATATGCACACTGTTCATTCCAGTCAGTGCCTCATAATAGTGATTGAATAAATCGAATGCTATGATGAACCAGTGTGTTACGTACCAGAAGTATCAGAAAATTTATGAACCAGAGGAATGGCATGCTAAATAAGGTAGTTATCTAACTCCCCAGCTACTTATCGTCAATATTCAGGCAAGCTGTTACACTCGGTACGACCGGGCGAGTTGGCCATGTGGTTAGGAGCGCGCAGCGTGAGTTTGCATCCGGGAGATAGTGGATTCGAACCCCACTATCGGCAGCCCTGAATATGGTATTCCGTGGTTTCCTATTTTCACACCAGGCAAGTGCTGGGGATCTACCTTAATTAAGGCCAAGACCACTTTATTCACACCCCCAGCCCTTTCCTATCCCATCGTCGCCATAGGAATTATCTGTGTCGATGCGACGTAAAGCTAATTTAAAAAATACTCGGTACCAGCAGTAATCCTATCTATCGGAGAAGGGTGGCAGCAGAAGGCACAAAGCACATCACAAAAAAGAAATGGTCAATGTAATCTTATTGTTGATCAATTTTATTAGCTTTTTATACTGTAGGCCTTCATATTTAGTTTTCTTTCGACTCTGTGATATTAGGGAGTCTTATAAAATTGTATATACCGATTTTCATTACTCCTTTACCCATTTTCTCCTGACTCGGCGTAAAAAATCCAAACTCATGAATATGTCTGTGACCACAGCCGGTACGGTAATGATTTTTAAGACATAAATGATCGGAAATTTAATACTTTATTACTTTAGTTATGTGGTATTTGTCGATACGACCACTAATAACAAATATTTGAGAATTAATATTTAGGCCTTCCCATAAACTACCATTTCACTCACCGTGTATACAATTCGTTATGTCCTAGATTGTTACATACTCTGCATACTGATTTTCATTAAATTCTCTTCAGCCTTTTTCTCGTGATGCGTGTGCATACATATATACAGACTGATATACAGACAGTAATTACGGAAATTTAAACGTGCATTTTCTTGTTCCTGTGGACACGACGGATAGAGAAATACCATCCTTTTTAAATTCTGAGAAATGTACAGACAACCCTCGTATTTTATATATATATATAGATTACATATTTTTATATTACTTTAATCTTCCTAATAAACACGTAGTGTTAATTATATATATTTTCTTGCTATTTATTTTACGTCGCACCGACACAGAGAGGTCTTTAGGGACGATGGGAGAGGAAATACCTAGGAAGTGAAAGGAAGCAGCCGTGGCCTTAATTAAGGTACAGCCCCGACATTTGCCTGGTGTGAAAGTGGGAAACCACGGAAAACCATCTTCATGGCTGCCGACAGTGGGGCTGGAACCCACTATCTCCCGATTACTGGATACTGGCCGCACTTAAGCGACTGCAGCTATCGAGCTCGGTAGTGTTAATTATAAGGTGTAGGAATATTATTATACAGAAAACCGAAGCGTGAGGTTTGGAGGAAATGCCAGCCTGAGCTGAACATCAAGCTGTTATTTCATCTTCTGGGGCTAACAACCTCAGTCGTATAATTGGACAGTCCCGAGCTGTCCCAACAAACATTCCTTTTAGCTCATGGAATGGATCGCACTGTAGAATTGAGATTACCCCAGGGAGACAATCCCCCGTCAACCAAAGTTGACGCAAGCAGGCATTCGGATTCTGGGGGACCTGCCAGAATGTGCGAATGGGAAGAGTCGGAGCTCCCAAGAACCTCCAAAAGGATCAAAACGAAAAAGATTTTCAGGATGGGGACCATAAATGTACAGACAATGACAAAGACTGGTAAACTTAAACAGGTAATAGATGAGATGAGAGAAAGAAACATTGGGATACTAGCCATGCAAGAAACAAGATATAGTGATGAAGACACAGTGGAGTCAGAAGGCTTCATAGTGCTGAAAGGGAAACCAGGAATCAGAGTGGGAAAAGGAAGACACACACCTACATGCTTTGGTACAGGATTCATAATAGACAAGAGGTATGAGGATGGCATAATTGAAATGAAGAGTAGGTCTGAAAGGATTTCCACGTTATCAATTCGAGCAGGGAACAAAAAATATACCATAGTAAATGGACATGCGCCTACCAATGACAAGAACAGAAAAGACAAGAAAGCTGTAGACAGTTTCTGGGAAGAACTGGATGATACACTGAAAAGCATACCACACAGACAAGTAAAGATACTTGTAGGTGATTATAATGCACAGGTAGGGAGGGAGAAGCAACATAAGGGGATAGTAGGCGAGTACCCAGCACACAAGAGGACGAACAAAAACGGAGAAAGGTTAATTGAACTATGTCGAGAACACAGAATGAGACTTATGACAACTCACTTCCGGGCCAAACCGAATAAGAAAAAGACATGGGCAAGCCCATGCACCCACATTGGGGAATTCCAGATTGATCATGTGGCAATCAATCGGACAAACACTAAAGAGATTATGAACACAAAGGTCAGAAAGAACACAAGAATAGAATCAGATCACTATCTTACAGAAATCAAGTGCCTTTGGATTCCGCACAGGGGTAGACTGTCACAGACAAGTAGACCAACTGGAAAAATAAATATAGACAGAGACAAATTACGGCACAATCGATCCAAATACGAGGAAGGAATAGAAACTGGCAATGGATGGGATGACATGAAGCTGAATATGAGGAAACAGGCTGAAATATGGGGAAAGGAAGAAAAGAAAAAGAAACACTGGTGGTGGAATACGGACTGTGAGGAAGCGGTTGAGAATCGCAGGAAAGCCTGGAGAGACTGGAGCATTAAGAAGAACCTGGAAAAATGGGAAGTTTTCCTACGAGTAAGGAAGGAAACAGCCAGAACCATAAGATGGACCAAAAGACAGAGGATGAAGCAGGAATTGGATGAAATTGAAAAAAACTTCAGGAAAAACAATAGTAGAGACTTTTTTGGGAAATTCAAAAAGAGCCTGAGTGGATATAAAGGCAGAGAACTCTTTATAAGAGATAAGAATGGGGATCTGGCAGTTAGTGCGAAGGAGAACTGTAGGATACTTGCAGAATACTTTCATGACCTGTTAAACTGTGAACCACCTGAAGAAGAGCTGGAGCTGGGGACAAACACAGAAGAGAGAGAGTCATGTCCTCCAACTAGAGATGAGGTCGCACAGGCCATAAGCGATCTAAAGAATAACAAAGCAACCGGAGAAGATGGAATATCAGCTGAGATGATTAAGTGGGGAGGTGACAAGGCAGTAGACAACATGACCAACATCATCGGCCAGATTTGGAGAACAAAGAAGTTACCAGAAGGATGGAAGAATGCGATCATAATACCAATACATAAGAAGGGGGACAAGAGGGATGCAAACAACTATAGAGGAATTTCGCTACTAGAGATTGGCTATAAGGTGTTGTCGAAAGTCCTGCTCAATAGACTGGAAGAACAGTTAGAAAGTACAATTGGAGACTACCAAGCAGGATTTAGGAAGGGAAGAGGATGCATAGAACAGATATTTATACTGAAACAACTGATAGAACATAGGGCCTTAAAGAACAAAAAACGGTGGTAACCTTTGTAGATTTCACTAAGGCATATGACTCCATCGACAGACAAACTCTTGGAAGAATCCTGAAGAACAGAGGATTAGATGGCACTACACATGAACTCATAATGGAAATTCTATCAGACACAAAGGCAAGGGTGAGATTCAGAGGAGTACTCTCTGAAGAATTTGATATCAACACTGGTGTCAAACAAGGAGATGGATTATCACCAATGTTGTTCAACATAGCTCTGGATGAAGTCATCAGACAGTGGAGAACAATGAATGAGACAATGGGAATACCAAAGACGCATGTTGGGGACAAAAAGGACAATAGGGCTCAAGTAGATTGTCTAGCCTTTGCGGACGACATAGCTATGGTAAGTGAGACAGAAGAAGATGCAAAGACACAACTCAACAACTTAAGTAATATAGCCGGAAGGGTAGGACTGAGGATCGCCTACAACAAGACAAAGACATTGAATACCACTGAGGATTGGACAACACCGGAAGGCACCGTACAAAAGGTGGACAAATTCAAGTACCTAGGAGAATTTATAACAGGAAGGAATAGGAGTAATGAGGGAATAACAGAGAGGATAAAGAAGATGCGATCAGCCTTCTGTATGACCAGAGATATATACAATAAAAAGAATATATCTACAGACGCAAAGATCAGACATTACAAGGCAACGGTGAGAAATGCTGTATTATATGCTGCTGAGACAATAGCACTAGGAAGAAATGGTGCGGAACAACTAGAGAAAGAAGAGAGAAAAATATTGAGGAAAATACTAGGCCCTAAGAGAGGAGGTGAGAGATGGATGAGGAGACCCAGGGAAGAACTATACCGGAACATGAGGACAATCTCAGAAGAAATCAGACTGAAAAGAGCACGGTTTGCGGGACGTGTAATCAGGATGAATATGGATAGAATGACGAAAAGAGTATGGGAAACAACAGCGAGGACACGAGGAAAGACAGGAACCAAGTGGGTAGTTGAACTCCGGAAAGATTGGTCAGAATTGGGGATCAAGGTGGAAGAAAAGGAAAATTGGAAAAGCAAGTACATACCGACTAATATGCCAGAGATCAATGATAGGGATGGATACAGGAAAAGGATTGAGAGTCACCAGTGGAGTAGACAAGAGAAGAGGATACTGAATATCTCGGAAGAAGAGCGGGAGAGAAGAAGAGAAAGGATGAAGAGGTTCTGGGAGGAAAAGAAGAAAATGCAATCCGTGAAGGAGCTGTCCGTGGTCCTACAGAGGCCGTAACGCAAGAAGAAGAAGAAGAAGAATATAAAAAATTGATATGTCTCAAAACTTCCATTCAGTGACAGGTCCTGTTTTTGATCTCAGCACCTCAATTAATGCAATTGCGGATATTGCCGAAGTTAACGCTCTCTAGATTTGAAACACTGAGACATTACGATTCACCGGAGTCGCAATACATTTGATGAGTACTGCGATGCTAACATTAGGTGATAATTGTTCCAGCGTAATTACTCGGATGGACATGAGCGGTTGTTTCTCTTCGTTATCAAACACTTCCCGACCCGGTTGCTAGGTTACCACTGTTATCAACCCAATCAGTGTGGTTGTTATGACATCCAATGAAGTGATTCGGAACTGCATCAAACTTTTGTCAATATCACAGTTCATGAAGTTCTGTTTGTCATCTGTAGAGATGTCTCTGATACTGTGGTTGTAATTTGCAAACAAAATGCAAATTCGCATAGAATATTGAAAAAGCATGCTGGAAGGAAATAAGGGATAATTACTTTTATCTTCAGCATAAAGCAAGACAAGATTTGTTAATTCTGGGAATCATGATCATTGAAAATACTAGTTGAACCTATGAAATCAAGAACAGAATAGTAAGATCCGACAAATATCTTTTTTAATAACAAGGTAAAATTGCGATATAGATTGCTTCACCTGCACTGCAGTCAGAATTGGAAATCGGACTAAATCAGCGCTTGAAGAGTCCAATAATAGAATTCCTTTGATCAATTTCTGTGGCACTTTTCATCCCCCTTCCCACCCTATGCATCAATTCCCGTAGCCCTGAATTATTACTTGTGTTTCTAACAAATTCGTTAGAAGTTCCTCTCTACATTTACAAGAAAATAGTTCGGATTTATTTTATGAGTACGTAAATATGCATGATTTGTATGCTGTGTTTTCTTCTTCTCTGTAAAATTTGCTCATCATCCATCCCCAAAGATAAAATCTAACAGAGTAAGATCTGAACAGCTTGATTAGTTCCAGGGGTCATACGTATACTCCGAATTTTTAGACAGTAATTAGTCAGAATGCAAACTAATTTGATTATTGGGAAGTGCCGTCTGGCCCGTTCTTCCGTTATGTAGCAAGGATATCATAAAATCTAGGAGTTTCGATGGCCGTACCATTAATGTTTATGGCCGGGCTGAGTGGCTCAGACGGTTGAGGCGCTGGCCTTCTGACCCCAACTTGGCAGGTTCGATCATGGCTCAATTTGAAGGTGCTCAAATACCTCAGCCTCGTGTCGGTAGATTTACTGACACGTAAAAGAACTCCTGCGGGACTAAATTCCGGCACGTCGGCGTCTCCGAAAACCGTAAAAGAAGTTAGTGTGACGTGAAGCCAATAACATTATTATTATTAATGTTTATGAAAGACTTATAACATAACCGTTGTGTGGGTAGACTATACGGTACTTGTTACCCGTTTCAGTAGGTTTGCGTTCTAACTTGTTACTGTCCAAAAATCCTGGCTCTAATAGTCAATAATAAAAATTCAATAATCATAATGGTACTAATAATAGAAAAATGAGAGGAAGAAGAAATATAATTACTATTACATACAATCTGTCGCCGACACACAGGAGAGGCTACGAATTGGAAGGACACGACTGTGGCCTTATTTAAGGTACAACTCGAGCATTTGCCTGCTGTGAAAACGGGTAGCCGTGGAAAACCATCTTCAGAGCTGTCGACAGTGGAGTTCGAACCCACTATCTCTCGAATGCAAGCTTATGACCCAAACTACACAGCCACTTGCTCGGTATTATTATTATTATTATTATTATTATTATTATTATTATTATTATTATTATTATTATTATTATTATTATTATTATTATTATTAGATGCGAAAAAGACCAGAAAACTGATCGCGCAAATCTCACTTACAAGTTGTGCATTGCCTTCTTTGCCAGGC